>NW_027278535.1:0-180380 GCF_030028105.1 Mobula birostris | reverse complement strand
AACACAGAGGGGAAGCAGAGAGTGACTGTTCTGGATGGGCTGAACACAGAGCGGTAGCAGAGAGTGACTGTTCTGGATGGGCTGAACACAGAGGGGAAGCAGAGAGTGACTGTTCTGGATGGGCTGAATGCAGAGGGAAGGTAAGTGACTGTTTTGGAGGGGCTGAACACAGAGGGGAAGCAGAGAGTGACTGTTCTGGATGGGCTGAACACAGGGGAAGGTGAGTGACTGTTCTGGATGGGCTGAACACAGAGGGGAAGGTGAGTGACTGTTCTGGATGGGCTGCACGCAGAGGGAAGGTGAGTGACGGTTCTGGATGGGCTGAACGCAGAGGGCAAGGTGAGTGACTGTTCTGGAGGGGCTGTACGCAGAGGGAAGGTGAGTGACTGTTCTGGATGGGCTGAACACAGAGGGGAAGCAGAGAGTGACTGTTCTGGATGGGCTGAACGCAGAGGGGAAAGTGAGTGACTGTTCTGGATGGGATGAACGCAGAGGGGAAGGTGAGTGATTGTTCTGGATGGGCTGAATGCAGAGGGCAAGGTGAGTGACTGTTCTGGATGGGCTGAATGCAGAGGGGAAGGTGAGTGACTGTTCTGGATGGGATGAACGCAGAGGGGAAGCAGAGAGTGACTGTTCTGGATGGGCTGAACACAGAGGGGAAGCAGAGAGTGACTGTTCTGGATGGGCTGAACACAGAGGGGAAGCGGAGAGTCACTGTTCTGGATGGGCTGAACACAGAGGAGAAGGTGAGTGACTGTTCTGGATGGGCTGAACACAGAGGGGAAGGTGAGTGACTGTTCTGGATGGGCTGAACACAGAGGGGAAGGTGAGTGACTGTTCTGGATGGGCTGAACACAGAGGGGAAGCAGAGAGTGATTAGTCTGGATGGGCTGAACACAGAGGGGAAGCAGAGAGTGACTGTTCTGGATGGGCTAAACACAGAGGGGAGGCAGAGAGTGACTGTTCTGGATGGGCTGAATGCAGAGGGGAAGGTGAGTGACTGTTCTGGAGGGGCTGAACACAGTGGGGAAGCAGAGAGTGACTGTTCTGGATGGGCTGAACACAGGGGAAGGTGAGTGATTGTTCTGGATGGGCTGAAAACAGAGGGGAAGGTGAGTGACTGTTCTGGATGGGCTGAACACAGAGGGGAAGGTGAGTGACTGTTCTGGATGGGCTGAACACAGATGGGAAGCTGAGTGACTGTTCTGGAGGGGCTGAACGCAGAGGGGAAGGTGAGTGACTGTTCTGCATGGGCTGAACACAGAGGGGAAGCTCAGTGACGGTTCTGGATGGGCTGAACACAGAGAGGAAGGTGAGTGACTGTTCTGGATGGGCTGAACACACAGGGGAAGGTGAGTGACGGTTCTGGATGGGCTGAACACAGAGGGGAAGCTGAGTGACGGTTCTGGATGGGCTGAACACAGAAAGGAAGGTGAGTGACTGTTCTGGATGGGCTGAACACAGAGGGGAAGGTGAGTGACTGTTCTGGATGGGCTGAACGCAGAGGGGAAGGTGAGTGACTGTTCTGGATGGGCTGAACACAGAGGGGAAGGTGAGTGACGGTTCTGGATGGGCTGAACACAGAGGGGAAGGTGAGTGACGTTTCTGGATGGGCTGAACACAGAGGGGAAGGAGAGAGTGACTGTTCTGGATGGGCTGAACACAGAGGGGAAGGTGAGTGACTGTTCTGGATGGGCTGAACACAGAGGGGAAGCAGAGAGTGACTGTTCTGGATGGGCTGTACACGGGAAGGTGAGTGACTGGTCTGGATGGGCTGAACACAGAGGAGAAGGTGAGTGACGTTTCTGGATGGGCTGAACACAGAGGGAAGGTGAGTGACTGTTCTGGATGGCTGAACACAGAGGGGAAGCAGAGAGTGACTGTTCTGGATGGGCTGAACACAGAGGGGAAGCAGAGAGTGACTGTTCTGGATGGGCTGAACACAGAGGGGAAGCAGAGAGTGACTGTTCTGGGTGGGCTGAACACAGAGGGGAAGCAGAGAGTGACTGTTCTGGATGGGCTGAACACAGAGGGGAAGCAGAGAGTGACTGTTCTGGATGGGCTGAATGCAGAGGGGAAGGTGAGTGACTGTTCTGGACGGGCTAAACACAGAGGGGAAGCAGAGAGGGACTTCTGGATGGGCTGAACAGAAGGGAAGGTGAGTGACTGTTCTGGATGGGCTGAACACAGAGGGGAAGGTGACTGACGGTTCTGGATGGGCTGAACACAGAGGGGAAGGTGAGTGACTTCTGGATGGGCTGAACACAGAGGGGAAGCAGAGAGTGACTGTTCTGGATGGGCTGAACACAGAGGGGAAGCGGAGAGTGACTGTTCTGGATGGGCTGAACACACAGGGGAAGCAGAGAGTGACTGTTCTGGATGGGCTGAACACAGAGGGGAAGCAGGGAGTGACTGTTCTGGATGGGCTAAACACAGAGGAAGGTGAGTGACTGTTCTGGATGGGCTGAACACAGAGGGGAAGTTGAGTGACTGTTCCGGATGGGCTGAACACAGAGGGGAAGCAGAGAGTGACTGTTCTGGATGGGCTGAACACAGAGGGGAAGCAGAGAGTGACTGTTCTGGATGGGATGAACGCAGAGGGGAAGGTGAGTGACTGTTCTGGAGGGGCTGAACACAGAGGGCAAGCAGAGAGTGACTGTTCTGGATGGGCTGAACACAGGGGAAGGTGAGTGACTGTTCTGGATGGGCTGAACACAGAGGGGAAGGTGAGTGACGGTTCTGGATGGGCTGAACGCAGACGGGAAGGTGAGTGACTGTTCTGGAGGGGCTGAACGCAGAGGGGAAGCAGAGAGTGACTGTTCTGGATGGGCTGAACACAGCGGAAGGTGAGTGACTGTTCTGGATGGGCTGAACACAGAGGGGAAGGTCAGTGACTGTTCTGGATGGGCTGAACACAGAGGGGAAGGTGAGTGACTGTTCTGGATGGGCTGAACACAGAGGAGAAGGTGAGTGACTGTTCTGGATGGTCTGAACACAGAGGGGAAGGTGAGTGACTGTTCCGGATGGGCTGAACACAGAGGGGAAGCAGAGAGTGACTGTTCTGGATGGGCTGAACACAGAGGGGAAGCAGAGAGTGACTGTTCTGGATGGGCAGAACGCAGAGGGGAAGGTGAGTGACTGTTCTGGAGGGGCTGAACACAGAGGGCAAGCAGAGAGTGTCTGTTCTGGATGGGCTGAACACAGGGGAAGGTGAGTGACTGTTCTGGATGGGCTGAACACAGAGGGGAAGGTGAGTGACGGTTCTGGATGGGCTGAACGCAGACGGGAAGGTGAGTGACTGTTCTGGAGGGGCTGAACGCAGAGGGGAAGCAGAGAGTGACTGTTCTGGATGGGCTGAACACAGGGGAAGGTGAGTGACTGTTCTGGATGGGCTGAACACAGAGGGGAAGGTGAGTGACTGTTCTGGATGGGCTGAATACAGAGGGGAAGGTGAGTGACTATTCTGGATGGGCTGAATACAGAGGGGAAGCTGAGTGACTGTTCTAGATGGGCTGAACGCAGAGGGGAAGTAGAGAGTGACTGTTCTGGATGGGCTGAACACAGAGGGGAAGCTGAGTGACGGTTCTGGATGGGCTGAACACAGAGGGGAAGCTGAGTGACGGTTCTGGATGGGCTGAACACAGAGGGGAAGGTGAGTGACTGTTCTGGATGGGCTGAACACAGAGCGGTAGCAGAGAGTGACTGTACTGGATGGGCTGAACACAGAGGGGAAGCAGAGAGTGACTGTTCTGGATGGGCTGAATGCAGAGGGGAAGGTAAGTGACTGTTCTGGAGGGGCTGAACACAGAGGGGAAGCAGAGAGTGACTGTTCTGGATGGGCTGAACACAGGGGAAGGTGAGTGACTGTTCTGGATGGGCTGAACACAGAGGGGAAGGTGAGTGACTGTTCTGGATGGGCTGCACG
This sequence comes from Mobula birostris, assembly GCF_030028105.1. Classification (NCBI taxonomy): domain Eukaryota; kingdom Metazoa; phylum Chordata; class Chondrichthyes; order Myliobatiformes; family Myliobatidae; genus Mobula; species Mobula birostris. The sequence continues at coordinate 176,455 of NW_027278535.1, read as the reverse complement.
CAGAGGGAAGGTGAGTGACGGTTCTGGATGGGCTGAACGCAGAGGGGAAGGTGAGTGACTGTTCTGGATGGGCTGAACACAGAGGGGAAGGTGAGTGACTGTTCTGGATGGGCTGAACACAGATGGGAAGCTGAGTGACTGTTCTGGAGGGGCTGAACGCAGAGGGGAAGGTGAGTGACTGTTCTGCATGGGCTGAACACAGAGGGGAAGCTCAGTGACGGTTCTGGATGGGCTGAACACAGAGAGGAAGGTGAGTGACTGTTCTGGATGGGCTGAACACACAGGGGAAGGTGAGTGACGGTTCTGGATGGGCTGAACACAGAGGGGAAGCTGAGTGACGGTTCTGGATGGGCTGAACACAGAAAGGAAGGTGAGTGACTGTTCTGGATGGGCTGAACACAGAGGGGAAGGTGAGTGACTGTTCTGGATGGGCTGAACGCAGAGGGGAAGGTGAGTGACTGTTCTGGATGGGCTGAACACAGAGGGGAAGGTGAGTGACTGTTCTGGATGGGCTGAACACAGAGGGGAAGGTGAGTGACGGTTCTGGATGGGCTGAACACAGAGGGGAAGGTGAGTGACTGTTCTGGATGGGCTGAACACAGAGGGGAAGGTGAGTGACTGTTCTGGATGGGCTGAACGCAGAGGGGAAGGAGAGAGTGACTGTTCTGGATGGGCTGAACACAGAGGGGAAGGTGAGTGACTGTTCTGGATGGGCTGAACACAGAGGGGAAGCAGAGAGTGACTGTTCTGGATGGGCTGTACACGGGAAGGTGAGTGACTGGTCTGGATGGGCTGAACACAGAGGAGAAGGTGAGTGACGTTTCTGGATGGGCTGAACACAGAGGGGAAGGTGAGTGACTGTTCTGGATGGGCTGAACACAGAGGGGAAGGTGAGTGACTGTTCTGGATGGGCTGAACACAGAGGGGAAGCAGAGAGTGACTGTTCTGGATGGGCTGAACACAGAGGGGAAGCAGAGAGTGACTGTTCTGGATGGGCTGAACACAGAGGGGAAGCAGAGAGTGACTGTTCTGGGTGGGCTGAACACAGAGGGGAAGCAGAGAGTGACTGTTCTGGATGGGCTGAACACAGAGGGGAAGCAGAGAGTGACTGTTCTGGATGGGCTGAATGCAGAAGGGCAGGTGAGTGACTGTTCTGGACGGGCTAAACACAGAGGGGAAGCAGAGAGGGACTTCTGGATGGGCTGAACACAGGGGAAGGTGAGTGACTGTTCTGGATGGGCTGAACACAGAGGGGAAGGTGACTGACGGTTCTGGATGGGCTGAACACAGAGGGGAAGGTGAGTGACTTCTGGATGGGCTGAACACAGAGGGGAAGCAGAGAGTGACTGTTCTGGATGGGCTGAACACAGAGGGGAAGCGGAGAGTGACTGTTCTGGATGGGCTGAACACAGAGGGGAAGCAGAGAGTGACTGTTCTGGATGGGCTGAACACAGAGGGGAAGCAGGGAGTGACTGTTCTGGATGGGCTGAACACAGGGGAAGGTGAGTGACTGTTCTGGATGGGCTGAACACAGAGGGGAAGGTGAGTGACTGTTCCGGATGGGCTGAACACAGAGGGGAAGCAGAGAGTGACTGTTCTGGATGGGCTGAACACAGAGGGGAAGCAGAGAGTGACTGTTCTGGATGGGATGAACGCAGAGGGGAAGGTGAGTGACTGTTCTGGAGGGGCTGAACACAGAGGGCAAGCAGAGAGTGACTGTTCTGGATGGGCTGAACACGGGAAGGTGAGTGACTGTTCTGGATGGGCTGAACACAGAGGGGAAGGTGAGTGACGGTTCTGGATGGGCTGAACGGAGACGGGAAGGTGAGTGACTGTTCTGGAGGGGCTGAACGCAGAGGGGAAGCAGAGAGTGACTGTTCTGGATGGGCTGAACACAGGGGAAGGTGAGTGACTGTTCTGGATGGGCTGAACACAGAAGGGAAGGTGAGTGACTGTTCTGGATGGGCTGAATACAGAGGGGAAGCTGAGTGACTGTTCTAGATGGGCTGAACGCAGAGGGGAAGCAGAGAGTGACTGCTCTGGATGGGCTGAACACAGACGGGAAGGTGAGTGACTGTTCTGGTTGGGCTGAACACAGAGGGGAAGGTGAGTGACTCTTCTGGATGGGTGAACACAGAGCGGAAGGTGAGTGACTCTTCTGGATGGGCTGAACACAGAGGGGAAGCAGAGAGTGACTGTTCTGGATGGGCTGAACACAGAGCGGTAGCAGAGAGTGACTGTTCTGGATGGGCTGAACACAGAGGGGAAGCAGAGAGTGACTGTTCTGGATGGGCTGAATGCAGAGGGGAAGGTAAGTGACTGTTTTGGAGGGGCTGAACACAGAGGGGAAGCAGAGAGTGACTGTTCTGGATGGGCTGAACACAGGGGAAGGTGAGTGACTGTTCTGGATGGGATGAACACAGAGTGGAAGGTGAGTGACTGTTCTGGATGGGCTGCACGCAGAGGGAAGTTGAGTGACGGTTCTGGATGGGCTGAACGCAGAGGGCAAGGTGAGTGACTGTTCTGGAGGGGCTGTACGCAGAGGGGAAGGTGAGTGACTGTTCTGGATGGGCTGAACACAGAGGGGAAGCAGAGAGTGACTGTTCTGGATGGGCTGAACGCAGAGGGGAAAGTGAGTGACTGTTCTGGATGGGATGAACGCAGAGGGGAAGGTGAGTGATTGTTCTGGATGGGCTGAATGCAGAGGGCAAGGTGAGTGACTGTTCTGGATGGGCTGAATGCAGAGGGGAAGGTGAGTGACTGTTCTGGATGGGATGAACGCAGAGGGGAAGCAGAGAGTGACTGTTCTGGATGGGCTGAACACAGAGGGGAAGCAGAGAGTCACTGTTCTGGATGGGCTGAACACAGAGGAGAAGGTGAGTGACTGTTCTGGATGGGCTGAACACAGAGGGGAAGGTGAGTGACTGTTCTGGATGGGCTGAACACAGGGGAAGCAGAGAGTGACTAGTCTGGATGGGCTGAACACAGAGGGGAAGCAGAGAGTGACTGTTCTGGATGGGCTGAACACAGAGGGGAGGCAGAGAGTGACTGTTCTGGATGGGCTGAATGCAGAGGGGAAGGTGAGTGACTGTTCTGGAGGGGCTGAACACAGAGGGGAAGCAGAGAGTGACTGTTCTGGATGGGCTGAACACAGGGGAAGGTGAGTGATTGTTCTGGATGGGCTGAAAACAGAGGGGAAGGTGAGTGACTGTTCTGGATGGGCTGAACACAGAGGGGAAGGTGAGTGACTGTTCTGGATGGGCTGAACACAGATGGGAAGCTGAGTGACTGTTCTGGAGGGGCTGAACGCAGAGGGGAAGGTGAGTGACTGTTCTGGATGGGCTGAACACAGAGGGGAAGCTCAGTGACGGTTCTGGATGGGCTGAACACAGAGAGGAAGGTGAGTGACTGTTCTGGATGGGCTGAACACACAGGGGAAGGTGAGTGACGGTTCTGGATGGGCTGAACATAGAGGGGAAGCTGAGTGACGGTTCTGGATGGGCTGAACACAGAAAGGAAGGTGAGTGACTGTTCTGGATGGGCTGAACACAGAGGGGAAGGTGAGTGACTGTTCTGGATGGGCTGAACACAGAGGGGAAGGTGAGTGACGGTTCTGGATGGGCTGAACACAGAGGGGAAGGTGAGTGACTGTTCTGGATGGGCTGAACACAGAGGGGAAGGTGAGTGACTGTTCTGGATGGGCTGAACGCAGAGGGGAAGGAGAGAGTGACTGTTCTGGATGGGCTGAACACAGAGGGGAAGGTGAGTGACTGTTCTGGATGGGCTGAACACAGAGGGGAAGCAGAGAGTGACTGTTCTGGATGGGCTGAACACAGAGGGGAAGCAGAGAGTGACTGTTCTGGATGGGCTGAACGCAGAGGGGAAGGTGAGTGACTGTTCTGGATGGGCTGAACACAGAGGGGAAGGTGAGTGACTGTTCTGGATGGGCTGAACACAGAGGGGAAGCAGAGAGTGACTGTTCTGGATGGGCTGAACACAGAGGGGAAGCAGAGAGTGACTGTTCTGGGTGGGCTGAACACAGTGGGGAAGCAGAGAGTGACTGTTCTGGATGGGCTGAACACAGAGGGGAAGCAGAGAGTGACTGTTCTGGATGGGCTGAACGCAGAGGGGAAGGTGAGTGACTGTTCTGGACGGGCTAAACACAGAGGGGAAGCAGAGAGTGACTTCTGGATGGGCTGAACGCAGGGGAAGGTGAGTGACTGTTCTGGATGGGCTGAACACAGACGGGAAGGTGAGTGACTGTTCTGGATGGGCTGAACACAGAGGGGAAGGTGAGTGACACTTCTGGATGGGCTGAACACAGAGCAGAAGGTGAGTGACACTTCTGGATGGGCTGAACACAGAGGGGAAGCAGAGAGTGACTGTTCTGGATGGGCTGAACACAGAGCGGTAGCAGAGAGTGACTGTACTGGATGGGCTGAACACAGAGGGGAAGCAGAGAGTGACTGTTCTGGATGGGCTGAATGCAGAGGGGAAGGTAAGTGACTGTTCTGGAGGGGCTGAACACAGAGGGGAAGCAGAGAGTGACTGTTCTGGATGGGCTGAACACAGAGGGGAAGGTGAGTGACTGTTCTGGATGGGCTGCACGCAGAGGGAAGGTGAGTGACGGTTCTGGATGGGCTGAACGCAGAGGGCAAGGTGAGTGACTGTTCTGGAGGGGCTGTACGCAGAGGGGAAGGTGAGTGACTGTTCTGGATGGGCTGAATGCAGAGGGCAAGGTGAGTGACTGTTCTGGATGGGCTGAATGCAGAGGGGAAGGTGAGTGACTGTTCTGGATGGGATGAACGCAGAGGGGAAGCAGAGAGTGACTGTTCTGGATGGGCTGAACACAGAGGGGAAGCGGAGAGTCACTGTTCTGGATGGGCTGAACACAGAGGAGAAGGTGAGTGACTGTTCTGGATGGGCTGAACACAGAGGGGAAGGTGAGTGACTGTTCTGGATGGGCTGAACACAGAGGGGAAGGTGAGTGACTGTTCTGGATGGGCTGAACACAGAGGGGAAGCAGAGAGTGACTAGTCTGGATGGGCTGAACACAGAGGGGAAGCAGAGAGTGACTGTTCTGGATGGGCTGAACACAGAGGGGAGGCAGAGAGTGACTGTTCTGGATGGGCTGAATGCAGAGGGGAAGGTGAGTGACTGTTCTGGAGGGGCTGAACACAGTGGGGAAGCAGAGAGTGACTGTTCTGGATGGGCTGAACACAGGGGAAGGTGAGTGATTGTTCTGGATGGGCTGAAAACAGAGGGGAAGGTGAGTGACTGTTCTGGATGGGCTGAACACAGAGGGGAAGGTGAGTGACTGTTCTGGATGGGCTGAACACAGATGGGAAGCTGAGTGACTGTTCTGGAGGGGCTGAACGCAGAGGGGAAGGTGAGTGACTGTTCTGCATGGGCTGAACACAGAGGGGAAGCTCAGTGACGGTTCTGGATGGGCTGAACACAGAGAGGAAGGTGAGTGACTGTTCTGGATGGGCTGAACACACAGGGGAAGGTGAGTGACGGTTCTGGATGGGCTGAACACAGAGGGGAAGCTGAGTGACGGTTCTGGATGGGCTGAACACAGAAAGGAAGGTGAGTGACTGTTCTGGATGGGCTGAACACAGAGGGGAAGGTGAGTGACTGTTCTGGATGGGCTGAACGCAGAGGGGAGGGTGAGTGACTGTTCTGGATGGGCTGAACACAGAGGGGAAGGTGAGTGACGGTTCTGGATGGGCTGAACACAGAGGGGAAGGTGAGTGACTGTTCTGGATGGGCTGAACACAGAGGGGAAGGTGAGTGACTGTTCTGGATGGGCTGAACGCAGAGGGGAAGGAGAGAGTGACTGTTCTGGATGGGCTGAACACAGAGGGGAAGGTGAGTGACTGTTCTGGATGGGCTGAACACAGAGGGGAAGCAGAGAGTGACTGTTCTGGATGGGCTGTACACGGGAAGGTGAGTGACTGGTCTGGATGGGCTGAACACAGAGGAGAAGGTGAGTGACGTTTCTGGATGGGCTGAACACAGAGGGGAAGGTGAGTGACTGTTCTGGATGGGCTGACCACAGAGGGGAAGGTGAGTGACTGTTCTGGATGGGCTGAACACAGAGGGGAAGCAGAGAGTGACTGTTCTGGATGGGCTGAACACAGAGGGGAAGCAGAGTGTGACTGTTCTGGATGGGCTGAACACAGAGGGGAAGCAGAGAGTGACTGTTCTGGGTGGGCTGAACACAGAGGGGAAGCAGAGAGTGACTGTTCTGGATGGGCTGAACACAGAGGGGAAGCAGAGAGTGACTGTTCTGGATGGGCTGAACACAGAGGGGAAGGTGACTGACGGTTCTGGATGGGCTGAACACAGAGGGGAAGGTGAGTGACTTCTGGATGGGCTGAACACAGAGGGGAAGCAGAGAGTGACTGTTCTGGATGGGCTGAACACAGAGGGGAAGCGGAGAGTGACTGTTCTGGATGGGCTGAACACAGAGGGGAAGCAGAGAGTGACTGTTCTGGATGGGCTGAACACAGAGGGGAAGCAGGGAGTGACTGTTCTGGATGGGCTGAACACAGGGGAAGGTGAGTGACTGTTCTGGATGGGCTGAACACAGAGGGGAAGGTGAGTGACTGTTCCGGATGGGCTGAACACAGAGGGGAAGCAGAGAGTGACTGTTCTGGATGGGCTGAACACAGAGGGGAAGCAGAGAGTGACTGTTCTGGATGGGATGAACGCAGAGGGGAAGGTGAGTGACTGTTCTGGAGGGGCTGAACACAGAGGGCAAGCAGAGAGTGACTGTTCTGGATGGGCTGAACACAGGGGAAGGTGAGTGACTGTTCTGGATGGGCTGAACACAGAGGGGAAGGTGAGTGACGGTTCTGGATGGGCTGAACGCAGACGGGAAGGTGAGTGACTGTTCTGGAGGGGCTGAACGCAGAGGGGAAGCAGAGAGTGACTGTTCTGGATGGGCTGAACACAGCGGAAGGTGAGTGACTGTTCTGGATGGGCTGAACACAGAGGGGAAGGTCAGTGACTGTTCTGGATGGGCTGAATACAGAGGGGAAGGTGAGTGACTGTTCTGGATGGGCTGAATACAGAGGGGAAGCTGAGTGACTGTTCTCGATGGGCTGAACGCAGAGGGGAAGCAGAGAGTGACTGTTCTGGATGGGCTGAACACAGACGGGAAGGTGAATGACTGTTCTGGATGGGCTGAACACAGAGGGGAAGGTGAGTGACTCTTCTGGATGGGCTGAACACAGAGCGGAAGGTGAGTGACTCTTCTGGATGGGCTGAATACAGAGGGGAAGCAGAGAGTGACTGTTCTGGATGGGCTGAACACAGAGCGGTAGCAGAGAGTGACTGTTCTGGATGGGCTGAACACAGAGGGGAAGCAGAGAGTGACTGTTCTGGATGGGCTGAATGCAGAGGGGAAGGTAAGTGACTGTTTTGGAGGGGCTGAACACAGAGGGGAAGCAGAGAGTGACTGTTCTGGATGGGCTGAACACAGGGGAAGGTGAGTGACTGTTCTGGATGGGCTGAACACAGAGGGGAAGGTGAGTGACTGTTCTGGATGGGCTGCACGCAGAGGGAAGGTGAGTGACGGTTCTGGATGGGCTGAACGCAGAGGGCAAGGTGAGTGACTGTTCTGGAGGGGCTGTACGCAGAGGGGAAGGTGAGTGACTGTTCTGGATGGGCTGAACACAGAGGGGAAGCAGAGAGTGACTGTTCTGGATGGGCTGAACGCAGAGGGGAAAGTGAGTGACTGTTCTGGATGGGATGAACGCAGAGGGGAAGGTGAGTGATTGTTCTGGATGGGCTGAATGCAGAGGGCAAGGTGAGTGACTGTTCTGGATGGGCTGAATGCAGAGGGGAAGGTGAGTGACTGTTCTGGATGGGATGAACGCAGAGGGGAAGCAGAGAGTGACTGTTCTGGATGGGCTGAACACAGAGGGGAAGCAGAGAGTGACTGTTCTGGATGGGCTGAACACAGAGGGGAAGCGGAGAGTCACTGTTCTGGATGGGCTGAACACAGAGGAGAAGGTGAGTGACTGTTCTGGATGGGCTGAACACAGAGGGGAAGGTGAGTGACTGTTCTGGATGGGCTGAACACAGAGGGGAAGGTGAGTGACTGTTCTGGATGGGCTGAACACAGGGGAAGCAGAGAGTGACTAGTCTGGATGGGCTGAACACAGAGGGGAAGCAGAGAGTGACTGTTCTGGATGGGCTGAACACAGAGGGGAGGCAGAGAGTGACTGTTCTGGATGGGCTGAATGCAGAGGGGAAGGTGAGTGACTGTTCTGGAGGGGCTGAACACAGAGGGGAAGCAGAGAGTGATTGTTCTGGATGGGCTGAACACAGGGGAAGGTGAGTGATTGTTCTGGATGGGCTGAAAACAGAGGGGAAGGTGAGTGACTGTTCTGGATGGGCTTAACACAGAGGGGAAGGTGAGTGACTGTTCTGGATGGGCTGAACACAGACGGGAAGCAGAGAGTGACTGTTCTGGATGGGCTAAACACAGAGGGGAGGGAGAGAGTGACTGTTCTGGATGGGCTGAATGCAGAGGGGAAGGTGAGTGACTGTTCTGGAGGGGCTGAACACAGAGGGGAAGCAGAGAGTGACTGTTCTGGAGGGCTGAACACAGGGGAAGGTGAGTGATTGTTCTGGATGGGCTGAAAACAGAGGGGAAGGTGAGTGACTGTTCTGGATGGGCTGAACACAGAGGGGAGGTGAGTGACTGTTCTGGATGGGCTGAACACAGATGGGAAGCTGAGTGACTGTTCTGGAGGGGCTGAATGCAGAGGGGAAGGTGAGTGACTGTTCTGGATGGGCTGAAGACAGGGGAAGGTGAGTGACGGTCCTGGATGGGCTGAACACAGAGGGGAAGCAGAGAGTGACTGTTCTGGATGGGCTGAACACAGAGCGGAAGCAGAGAGTGACTGTTGTGGATGGGCTGAACACAGAGGGGAAGCAGAGAGTGACTCTTCTGGATGGGCTGAATGCAGAGGGGAAGGTAAGTGACTGTTCGGGAGGGGCTGAACACAGAGGGGAAGAAGAGAGTGAGTGTTCTGGATTGGCTGAACACAGGGGAAGGTGAGTGACTGTTCTGGATGGGCTGAACACAGAGGGGAAGGTGAGTGACTGTTCTGGATGGGCTGAACACAGAGGGGAAGCAGAGTGTGACTGTTCTGGATGGGCTGAACGCAGAGGGGAATGTGAGTGACTGTTCTGGATGGGATGAACGCAGAGGGGAACGTGAGTGACTGTTCTGGATGGGCTGAATGCAGAGGGCAAGGTGAGTGACTGTTCTGGATGGGTTGAACGCAGAGGGGAAGGTGAGTGACTGTTCTGGATGGGATGAACGCAGAGGGGAAGCAGAGAGTGACTGTTCTGGATGGGCTGAACACAGAGGGGAAGCAGAGAGTCACTGTTCTGGATGGGCTGAACACAGAGGAGAAGGTGAGTGACTGTTCTGGATGGGCTGAACACAGAGGGGAAGCAGAGAGTGACTGTTCTGGATGGGCTGAACACAGAGGGGAGGCAGAGAGTGACTGTTCTGCATGGGCTGAATGCAGAGGGGAAGGTGAGTGACTGTTCTGGAGGGGCTGAACACAGAGGGGAAGCAGAGAGTGACTGTTCTGGATGGGCTGAACACAGGGGAAGGTGAGTGATTGTTCTGGATGGGCTGAACACAGAGGGGAAGGTGAGTGACTGTTCTGGATGGGCTGAACACAGGGGAAGGTGAGTGACGGTTCTGGATGGGCTGAACACAGAGGGGAAGCTCAGTGACGGTTCTGGATGGGCTGAACACAGAGGGGAAGGTGAGTGACTGTTCTGGATGGGCTGAACACACAGGGGAAGGTGAGTAACAGTTCTGGATGGGCTGAACACAGAGGGGAAGCTGAGTTACGGTTCTGGATGGGCTGAACACAGAAAGGAAGGTGAGTGACTGTTCTGGATGGGCTGAACACAGAGGGGAAGGTGAGTGACTGTTCTGGATGGGCTGAACACAGAGGGGAAGGTGAGTGACGGTTCTGGATGGGCTGAACACAGAGGGGAAGCTGAGTGACTGTTCTGGATGGGCTGAACACAGAGGGGATGCAGAGAGTGACTGTTCTGGATGGGCTGAACGCAGAGGGGAAGGTGAGTGACTGTTCTGGAGGGGCTGAACACAGAGGGGAAGCAGAGAGTGACGGTTCTGGATGGGCTGAACACAGGGGAAGGTGAGTGACTGTTCTGGATGGGCTGAACACAGAGGGGAATGTGAGTGACGGTTCTGGATGGGCTGAACGCAGACGGGAAGGTGAGTGACTGTTCTGGAGGGGCTGAACACAGAGGGGAAGGTGAGTGACTGTTCTGGATGGGCTGAACACAGAGGGGAAGCAGAGAGTGACTGTTCTGGATGGGCTGAACACAGGGGAAGGTGAGTGACTGTTCTGGATGGGCTGAACGCAGAGGGGAAGGTGAGTGACTGTTCTGGATGGGATGAACGCAGAGGGGAAGCAGAGAGTGACTGTTCTGGATGGGCTGAACACAGAGGGGAAGCAGAGAGTCACTGTTCTGGATGGGCTGAACACAGAGGAGAAGGTGAGTGACTGTTCTGGATGGGCTGAACACAGAGGGGAAGGTGAGTGACTGTTCTGGATGGGCTGAACACAGAGGGGAAGGTGAGTGACTGTTCTGGATGGGCTGAACACAGAGGGGAAGCAGAGAGTGACTGTTCTGGATGGGCTGAACACAGACGGGAAGCAGAGAGTGACTGTTCTGGATGGGCTGAACACAGAGGGGAGGCAGAGAGTGACTGTTCTGGATGGGCTGAATGCAGAGGGGAAGGTGAGTGACTGTTCTGGAGGGGCTGAACACAGAGGGGAAGCAGAGAGTGACTGTTCTGGATGGGCTGAACACAGGGGAAGGTGAGTGATTGTTCTGGATGGGCTGAAAACAGAGGGGAAGGTGAGTGACTGTTCTGGATGGGCTGAACACAGAGGGGAAGGTGAGTGACTGTTCTGGATGGGCTGAACACAGATGGGAAGCTGAGTGACTGTTCTGGAGGGGCTGAATGCAGAGGGGAAGGTGAGTGACTGTTCTGGATGGGCTGAACACAGAGGGGAAGGTGAGTGACGGTTCTGGATGGGCTGAACACAGAGGGGAAGGTGAGTGACTGTTCTGGATGGGCTGAACACAGAGGGGAAGGTGAGTGACTGTTCTGGATGGGCTGAACGCAGAGGGGAAGGAGAGAGTGACTGTTCTGGATGGGCTGAACACAGAGGGGAAGCAGAGAGTGACTGTTCTGGATGGGCTGTACACGGGAAGGTGAGTGACTGGTCTGGATTGGCTGAACACAGAGGAGAAGGTGAGTGACGTTTCTGGATGGGCTGAACACAGAGGGGAAGGTGAGTGACTGTTCTGGATTGGCTGAACACAGAGGGGAAGGTGAGTGACTGTTCTGGATGGGCTGAACACAGAGGGGAAGCAGAGAGTGACTGTTCTGGATGGGCTGTACACGGGAAGGTGAGTGACTGGTCTGGATGGGCTGAACACAGAGGAGAAGGTGAGTGACGTTTCTGGATGGGCTGAACACAGAGGGGAAGGTGAGTGACTGTTCTGGTTGGGCTGAACACAGAGGGGAAGGTGACTGACGGTTCTGGATGGGCTGAACACAGAGGGGAAGGTGAGTGACTTCTGGATGGGCTGAACACAGAGGGGAAGCAGAGAGTGACTGTTCTGGATGGGCTGAACACAGAGGGGAAGCGGAGAGTGACTGTTCTGGATGGGCTGAACACAGAGGGGAAGCAGAGAGTGACTGTTCTGGATGGGCTGAACACAGAGGGGAAGCAGGGAGTGACTGTTCTGGATGGGCTGAACACAGGGGAAGGTGAGTGACTGTTCTGGATGGGCTGAACACAGAGGGGAAGGTGAGTGACTGTTCCGGATGGGCTGAACACAGAGGGGAAGCAGAGAGTGACTGTTCTGGATGGGATGAACGCAGAGGGGAAGGTGAGTGACTGTTCTGGAGGGGCTGAACACAGAGGGCAAGCAGAGAGTGACTGTTCTGGATGGGCTGAACACAGGGGAAGGTGAGTGACTGTTCTGGATGGGCTGAACACAGAGGGGAAGGTGAGTGACGGTTCTGGATGGGCTGAACGCAGACGGGAAGGTGAGTGACTGTTCTGGAGGGGCTGAACGCAGAGGGGAAGCAGAGAGTGACTGTTCTGGATGGGCTGAACACAGCGGAAGGTGAGTGACTGTTCTGGATGGGCTGAACACAGAGGGGAAGGTCAGTGACTGTTCTGGATGGGCTGAATACAGAGGGGAAGGTGAGTGACTGTTCTGGATGGGCTGAATACAGAGGGGAAGCTGAGTGACTGTTCTAGATGGGCTGAACGCAGAGGGGAAGCAGAGAGTGACTGTTCTGGATGGGCTGAACACAGACGGGAAGGTGAGTGACTGTTCTGGATGGGCTGAACACAGAGCGGAAGGTGAGTGACTCTTCTGGATGGGCTGAACACAGAGCGGAAGGTGAGTGACTCTTCTGGATGGGCTGAATACAGAGGGGAAGCAGAGAGTGACTGTTCTGGATGGGCTGAACACAGAGCGGTAGCAGAGAGTGACTGTTCTGGATGGGCTGAACACAGAGGGGAAGCAGAGAGTGACTGTTCTGGATGGGCTGAATGCAGAGGGGAAGGTAAGTGACTGTTTTGGAGGGGCTGAACACAGAGGGGAAGCAGAGAGTGACTGTTCTGGATGGGCTGAACACAAGGGAAGGTGAGTGACTGTTCTGGATGGGCTGAACACAGAGGGGAAGGTGAGTGACTGTTCTGGATGGGCTGCACGCAGAGGGAAGGTGAGTGACGGTTCTGGATGGGCTGAACGCAGAGGGCAAGGTGAGTGACTGTTCTGGAGGGGCTGTACGCAGAGGGGAAGATGAGTGACTGTTCTGGATGGGCTGAACACAGAGGGGAAGCAGAGAGTGACTGTTCTGGATGGGCTGAACGCAGAGGGGAAAGTGAGTGACTGTTCTGGATGGGATGAACGCAGAGGGGAAGGTGAGTGACTGTTCTGGATGGGCTGAATGCAGAGGGCAAGGTGAGTGACTGTTCTGGATGGGCTGAATGTAGAGGGGAAGGTGAGTGACTGTTCTGGCTGGGATGAACGCAGAGGGGAAGCAGAGAGTGACTGTTCTGGATGGGCTGAACACAGAGGGGAAGCAGAGAGTCACTGTTCTGGATGGGCTGAACACAGAGGAGAAGGTGAGTGACTGTTCTGGATGGGCTGAACACAGAGGGGAAGGTGAGTGACTGTTCTGGATGGGCTGAACAGAGGGGAAGCAGAGAGTGACTAGTCTGGATGGGCTGAACACAGAGGGGAAGCAGAGAGTGACTGTTCTGGATGGGCTGAACACAGAGGGGAGGCAGAGAGTGACTGTTCTGGATGGGCTGAATGCAGAGGGGAAGGTGAGTGACTGTTCTGGAGGGGCTGAACACAGAGGGGAAGCAGAGAGTGACTGTTCTGGATGGGCTGAACACAGGGGAAGGTGAGTGATTGTTCTGGATGGGCTGAAAACAGAGGGGAAGGTGAGTGACTGTTCTGGATGGGCTGAACACAGAGGGGAAGGTGAGTGACTGTTCTGGATGGGCTGAACACAGACGGGAAGCAGAGAGTGACTGTTCTGGATGGGCTGAACACAGAGGGGAGGCAGAGAGTGACTGTTCTGGATGGGCTGAATGCAGAGGGGAAGGTGAGTGACTGTTCTGGAGGGGCTGAACACAGAGGGGAAGCAGAGAGTGACTGTTCTGGATGGGCTGAACACAGGGGAAGGTGAGTGATTGTTCCGGATGGGCTGAAAACAGAGGGGAAGGTGAGTTACGGTCCTGGATGGGCTGAACACAGAGGGGAAGCAGAGAGTGACTGTTCTGGATGGGCTGAACACAGAGGGGAAGCAGAGAGTGACTGTTCTGGATGGGCTGAACACAGAGGGGAAGCAGAGAGTGACTCTTCTGGATGGGCTGAATGCAGAGGGGAAGGTAAGTGACTGTTCGGGAGGGGCTGAACACAGAGGGGAAGCAGAGAGTGAGTGTTCTGGATTGGCTGAACACAGGGGAAGGTGAGTGACTGTTCTGGATGGGCTGAACACAGAGGGGAAGTTGAGTGACTGTTCTGGATGGGCTGAACACAGAGGGGAAGCAGAGTGTGACTGTTCTGGATGGGCTGAACGCAGAGGGGAATGTGAGTGACTGTTCTGGATGGGATGAACGCAGAGGGGAACGTGAGTGACTGTTCTGGATGGGCTGAATGCAGAGGGCAAGGTGAGTGACTGTTCTGGATGGGCTGAACGCAGAGGGGAAGGTGAGTGACTGTTCTGGATGGGATGAACGCAGAGGGGAAGCAGAGAGTGACTGTTCTGGATGGGCTGAACACAGAGGGGAAGCAGAGAGTCACTGTTCTGGATGGGCTGAACACAGAGGAGAAGGTGAGTGACTGTTCTGGATGGGCTGAACACAGAGGGGAAGGTGAGTGACTGTTCTGGATGGGCTGAACACAGAGGGGAAGGTGAGTGACTGTTCTGGATGGGCTGAACACAGAGGGGAAGCAGAGAGTGACTGTTCTGGATGGGCTGAACACAGAGGGGAAGCAGAGAGTAACTGTTCTGGATGGGCTGAACACAGAGGGGAGGCAGAGAGTGACTGTTCTGGATGGGCTGAATGCAGAGGGGAAGGTGAGTGACTGTTCTGGAGGGGCTGAACACAGAGGGGAAGCAGAGAGTGACTGTTCTGGATGGGCTGAACATAGGGGAAGGTGAGTGATTGTTCTGGATGGGCTGAACACAGAGGGGAAGGTGAGTGACTGTTCTGGATGGGCTGAACACAGGGGAAGGTGAGTGACGGTTCTGGATGGGCTGAACACAGAGGGGAAGCTCAGTGACGGTTCTGGATGGGCTGAACACAGAGGGGAAGGTGAGTGACTGTTCTGGATGGGCTGAACACACAGGGGAAGGTGAGTAACAGTTCTGGATGGGCTGAACACAGAGGGGAAGCTGAGTTACGGTTCTGGATGGGCTGAACACAGAAAGGAAGGTGAGTGACTGTTCTGGATGGGCTGAACACAGAGGGGAAGGTGAGTGACTGTTCTGGATGGGCTGAACAGAGAGGGGAAGGTGAGTGACGGTTCTGGATGGGCTGAACACAGAGGGGAAGCTGAGTGACTGTTCTGGATGGGCTGAACACAGAGGGGATGCAGAGAGTGACTGTTCTGGATGGGCTGAACGCAGAGGGGAAGGTGAGTGACTGTTCTGGAGGGGCTGAACACAGAGGGGAAGCAGAGAGTGACGGTTCTGGATGGGCTGAACACAGGGGAAGGTGAGTGACTGTTCTGGATGGGCTGAACACAGAGGGGAATGTGAGTGACGGTTCTGGATGGGCTGAACGCAGACGGGAGGGTGAGTGACTGTTCTGGAGGGGCTGAACACAGAGGGGAAGGTGAGTGACTGTTCTGGATGGGCTGAACACAGAGGGGAAGCAGAGAGTGACTGTTCTGGATGGGCTGAACACAGGGGAAGGTGAGTGACTGTTCTGGATGGGCTGAACGCAGAGGGGAAGGTGAGTGACTGTTCTGGATGGGATGAACGCAGAGGGGAAGCAGAGAGTGACTGTTCTGGATGGGCTGAACACAGAGGGGAAGCAGAGAGTCACTGTTCTGGATGGGCTGAACACAGAGGAGAAGGTGAGTGACTGTTCTGGATGGGCTGAACACAGAGGGGAAGGTGAGTGACTGTTCTGGATGGGCTGAACACAGAGGGGAAGGTGAGTGACTGTTCTGGATGGGCTGAACACAGAGGGGAAGCAGAGAGTGACTGTTCTGGATGGGCTGAACACAGACGGGAAGCAGAGAGTGACTGTTCTGGATGGGCTGAACACAGAGGGGAGGCAGAGAGTGACTGTTCTGGATGGGCTGAATGCAGAGGGGAAGGTGAGTGACTGTTCTGGAGGGGCTGAACACAGAGGGGAAGCAGAGAGTGAATGTTCTGGATGGGCTGAACACAGGGGAAGGTGAGTGATTGTTCTGGATGGGCTGAAAACAGAGGGGAAGGTGAGTGACTGTTCTGGATGGGCTGAACACAGAGGGGAAGGTGAGTGACTGTTCTGGATCGGCTGAACACAGATGGGAAGCTGAGTGACTGTTCTGGAGGGGCTGAATGCAGAGGGGAAGGTGAGTGACTGTTCTGGATGGGCTGAACACAGAGGGGAAGGTGAGTGACGGTTCTGGATGGGCTGAACACAGAGGGGAAGCAGAGAGTGACTGTTCTGGATGGGCTGAACACAGAGCGGAAGCAGAGAGTGACTGTTCTGGATGGGCTGAACACAGAGGGGAAGCAGAGAGTGACTCTTCTGGATGGGCTGAATGCAGAGGGGAAGGTAAGTGACTGTTCGGGAGGGGCTGAACACAGAGGGGAAGCAGAGAGTGACTGTTCTGGATGGGCTGAACACAGGGGAAGGTGAGTGATTGTTCTGGATGGGCCGAACACAGAGGGGAATGTGAGTGACGGTTCTGGATGGGCTGAACGCAGACCGGAAGGTGAGTGACTGTTCTGGAGGGGCTGAACACAGAGGGGAAGGTGAGTGACTGTTCTGGATGGGCTGAACACAGAGGGGAAGCAGAGAGTGACTGTTCTGGATGGGCTGAACGCAGGGGAAGGTGAGTGACTGTTCTGGATGAGCTGAACACAGAGGGGAAGGTGAGTGACTGTTCTGGATGGGCTGAATACAGAGGGGAAGGTGAGTGACTGTTCTGGATGGGCTGAATACAGAGGGGAAGCTCAGTGACTGTTCTAGATGGGCTGAACGCAGAGGGGAAGCAGAGAGTGACTGTTCTGGATGGGCTGAACACAGACGGGAAGGTGAGTGACTGTTCTGGATGGGCTGAACACAGAGGGGAAGGTGAGTGACTGTTCTGGATGGGCTGAACACAGAGGGGAAGGTGAGTGACTGTTCCGGATGGGCTGAACACAGAGGGGAAGCAGAGAGTGACTGTTCTGGATGGGCTGAACACAGAGCGGAAGCAGAGAGTGACTGTTCTGGATGGGCTGAACACAGAGGGGAAGCAGAGAGTGACTGTTCTGAATGGGCTGAATGCAGAGGGGAAGGTAAGTGACTGTTCTGGAGGGGCTGAACACAGAGGGGAAGCAGAGAGTCAGTGTTCTGGATTGGCTGAACACAGGGGAAGGTGAGTGACTGTTCTGGATGGGCTGAACACAGAGGGGAAGCAGAGAGTGACTGTTCTGGATGGGCTGAACGCAGAGGGGAAAGTGAGTGACTGTTCTGGATGGGATGAACGCAGAGGGGAACGTGAGTGACTGTTCTGGATGGGCTGAATGCAGAGGGCAAGGTGAGTGACTGTTCTGGATGGGCTGAACGCAGAGGGGTAGGTGAGTGACTGTTCTGGATGGGATGAACGCAGAGGGGAAGCAGAGAGTGACTGTTCTGGATGGGCTGAACACAGAAGGGAAGCAGAGAGTCACTGTTCTGGATGGGCTGAACACAGAGGAGAAGGTGAGTGACTGTACTGGATGGGCTGAACACAGGGGAAGGTGAGTGATTGTTCTGGATGGGCTGAAAACAGAGGGGAAGGTCAGTGACTGTTCTGGATGGGCTGAACACAGAGGGGAAGCAGAGAGTGACTGTTCTGGATGGGCTGAACACAGAGCGGAAGCAGAGAGTGACTGTTCTGGATGGGCTGAACACAGAGGGGAAGCAGAGAGTGACTGTTCTGGATGGGCTGAATGCAGAGGGGAAGGTAAGTGACTGTTCTGGAGGGGCTGAACACAGAGGGGAAGCAGAGAGTGAGTGTTCTGGATTGGCTGAACACAGGGGAAGGTGAGTGACTGTTCTGGATGGGCTGAACACAGAGGGGAAGTTGAGTGACTGTTCTGGATGGGCTGAACACGGAGGGGAAGCAGAGAGTGACTGTTCTGGATGGGCTGAATGCAGAGGGGAAAGTGAGTGACTGTTCTGGGTGGGATGAACGCAGAGGGGAAGGTGAGTGACTGTTCTGGATGGGCTGAACACAGAGGGGAAGGTGAGTGACTGTTCTGGATGGGCTGAATGCAGAGGGCAAGGTGAGTGACTGTTCTGGATGGGCTGAACGCATTGGGGAAGGTGAGTGACTGTTCTGGATGGGATGAACGCAGAGGGGAAGCAGAGAGTGACTGTTCTGGATGGGCTGAACACAGACGGGAAGCAGAGAGTCACTGTTCTGCATGGGCTGAACACAGAGGAGAAGGTGAGTGACTGTTCTGGATGGGCTCAACACAGAGGGGAAGGTGAGTGACTGTTCTGGATGGGCTGAACACAGAGGGGAAGGTGAGTGACTGTTCTGGATGGGCTGAACACAGAGGGGAAGCAGAGAGTGACTGTTCTGGATGGGCTGAACACAGAGGGGAAGCAGAGAGTGACTGTTCTGGATGGGCTGAACACAGAGGGGAGGCAGAGAGTGACTGTTCTGGATGGGCTGAATGCAGAGGGGAAGGTGAGTGACTGTTCTGGAGGGGCTGAACACAGAGGGGAAGCAGAGAATGACTGTTCTGTTTGGGCTGAACACAGGGGAAGGTGAGTGATTGTTCTGGATGGGCTGAAAACAGAGGGGAAGGTGAGTGAGTGTTCTGGATGGGCTGAACACAGAGGGGAAGGTGAGTTACTGTTCTGGATGGGCTGAACACAGATGGGAAGCTGAGTGACTGTTCTGGAGGGGCTGAACGCAGAGGGGAAGGTGAGTGACTGTTCTGGATGGGCTGAACACAGGGGAAGGTGAGTGACGGTTCTGGCTGGGCTGAACACAGAGGGGAAGCTCAGTGACGGTTCTGGATGGGCTGAACACAGAGAGGAAGGTGAGTGACTGTTCTGGATGGGCTGAACACACAGGGGAAGGTGAGTAACGGTTCTGGATGGGCTGAACACAGAGGGGAAGGTGAGTGACTGTTCTGGATGGGCTGAACACAGAGGGGAAGGTGAGTGACGGTTCTGGATGCGCTGAACACAGAGGGGAAGGTGAGTGACGGTTCTGGATGGGCTGAACACAGAGGGGAAGGTGACTGACGGTTCTGGATGGGCTGAACACAGAGGGGAAGGTGAGTGACTTCTGGATGGGCTGAACACAGAGGGGAAGCAGAGAGTGACTGTTCTGGATGGGCTGAACACAGAGGGGAAGCGGAGAGTGACTGTTCTGGATGGGCTGAACACAGAGGGGAAGCAGAGAGTGACTGTTCTGGATGGGCTGAACACAGGGGAAGGTGAGTGACTGTTCTGGATGGGCTGAACACAGAGGGGAAGGTGAGTGATTGTTCTGGATGGGCTGAACGCAGAGGGGAAGGTGAGTGACTGTTCTGGATGGGCTGGACACAGAGGGGAAGCGGAGAGTGACTGTTCTGGATGGGCTGAACACAGAGGGGAAGCAGAGAGTGACTGTTCTGGATGGGCTGAACACAGGGGAAGGTGAGTGACTGTTCTGGATGGGCTGAACACAGAGGGGAAGGTGAGTGATTGTTCTGGATGGGCTGAACACAGAGGGGAAGCAGAGTGTGACTGTTCTGGATGGGCTGAACGCAGAGGGGAAAGTGAGTGACTGTTCTGGATGGGCTGAACGCAGAGGGGAAGGTGAGTGACTGTTCTGGATGGGCTGAATGCAGAGGGGAAGGTGAGTGACTTCTGGATGGGCTGAACACAGAGGGGAAGCAGAGAGTGACTGTTCTGGATGGGCTGAACACAGAGGGGAAGGTGAGTGACTGTTCTGGATGGGCTGAACACAGAGGGGAAGGTGAGTGACGGTTCTGGATGGGCTGAACACAGGGGAAGGTGAGTGACGGGGTTCTGGATGGGCTGAACACAGAGGGGAAGGTGAGTGACGGTTCTGGATGGGCTGAACACAGAGGGGAAGGTGAGTGACTGTTCTGGATGGGCTGAACACAGGGGAAGGTGAGTGACTGTTCTGGATGGGCTGAACACAGAGGGGAATGTGAGTGACGGTTCTGGATGGGCTGAACGCAGACGGGAAGGTGAGTGACTGTTCTGGAGGGGCTGAACACAGAGGGGAAGCAGAGAGTGACTGTTCTGGATGGGCTGAACACAGGGGAAGGTGAGTGACTGTTCTGGATGGGCTGAACACAGAGGGGAATGTGAGTGACGGTTCTGGATGGACTGAACGCAGACCGGAAGGTGAGTGACTGTTCTGGAGGGGCTGAACACAGAGGGGAAGGTGAGTGACTGTTCTGGATGGGCTGAACACAGAGGGGAAGCAGAGAGTGACTGTTCTCGATGGGCTGAACACAGGGGAAGGTGAGTGACTGTTCTGGATGGGCTGAACACAGAGGGGAAGGTGAGTGACTGTTCTGGATGGGCTGAATACAGAGGGGAAGGTGAGTGACTGTTCTGGATGGGCTGAATACAGAGGGGAAGCTCAGTGACTGTTCTAGATGGGCTGAACGCAGAGGGGAAGCAGAGAGTGACTGTTCTGGATGGGCTGAACACAGACGGGAAGGTGAGTGACTGTTCTGGATGGGCTGAACACAGAGGGGAAGGTGAGTGACTGTTCTGGATGGGCTGAACACAGAGGGGAAGGTGAGTGACTGTTCCGGATGGGCTGAACACAGAGGGGAAGCAGAGAGTGACTGTTCTGGATGGGCTGAACACAGAGCGGAAGCAGAGAGTGACTGTTCTGGATGGGCTGAACACAGAGGGGAAGCAGAGAGTGACTGTTCTGGATGGGCTGAATGCAGAGGGGAAGGTAAGTGACTGTTCTGGAGGGGCTGAACACAGAGGGGAAGCAGAGAGTGAGTGTTCTGGATTGGCTGAACACAGGGGAAGGTGAGTGACTGTTCTGGATGGGCTGAACACAGAGGGGAAGTTGAGTGACTGTTCTGGATGGGCTGAACACGGAGGGGAAGCAGAGAGTGACTGTTCTGGATGGGCTGAACGCAGAGGGGAAAGTGAGTGACTGTTCTGGATGGGATGAACGCAGAGGGGAAGGTGAGTGACTGTTCTGGATGGGCTGAACACAGAGGGGAAGGTGAGTGACTGTCTGGATGGGCTGAACACAGGGGAAGGTGAGTGACGGTTCTGGATGGGCTGAACACAGAGGGGAAGCTCAGTGACGGTTCTGGATGGGCTGAACACAGAGGGGAAGGTGAGTGACTGTTCTGGATGGGCTGAACACAGAGGGGAAGCAGAGAGTGACTGTTCTCGATGGGCTGAACACAGGGGAAGGTGAGTGACTGTTCTGGATGGGCTGAACACAGAGGGGAAGGTGAGTGACTGTTCTGGATGGGCTGAATACAGAGGGGAAGGTGAGTGACTGTTCTGGATGGGCTGAATACAGAGGGGAAGCTCAGTGACTGTTCTAGATGGGCTGAACGCAGAGGGGAAGCAGAGAGTGACTGTTCTGGATGGGCTGAACACAGACGGGAAGGTGAGTGACTGTTCTGGATGGGCTGAACACAGAGGGGAAGGTGAGTGACTGTTCTGGATGGGCTGAACACAGAGGGGAAGGTGAGTGACTGTTCCGGATGGGCTGAACACAGAGGGGAAGCAGAGAGTGACTGTTCTGGATGGGCTGAACACAGAGCGGAAGCAGAGAGTGACTGTTCTGGATGGGCTGAACACAGAGGGGAAGCAGAGAGTGACTGTTCTGAATGGGCTGAATGCAGAGGGGAAGGTAAGTGACTGTTCTGGATGGGCTGAATGCAGAGGGCAAGGTGAGTGACTGTTCTGGATGGGCTGAACGCAGAGGGGTAGGTGAGTGACTGTTCTGGATGGGATGAACGCAGAGGGGAAGCAGAGAGTGACTGTTCTGGATGGGCTGAACACAGAAGGGAAGCAGAGAGTCACTGTTCTGGATGGGCTGAACACAGAGGAGAAGGTGAGTGACTGTACTGGATGGGCTGAACACAGGGGAAGGTGAGTGATTGTTCTGGATGGGCTGAAAACAGAGGGGAAGGTCAGTGACTGTTCTGGATGGGCTGAACACAGAGGGGAAGCAGAGAGTGACTGTTCTGGATGGGCTGAACACAGAGCGGAAGCAGAGAGTGACTGTTCTGGATGGGCTGAACACAGAGGGGAAGCAGAGAGTGACTGTTCTGGATGGGCTGAATGCAGAGGGGAAGGTAAGTGACTGTTGTGGAGGGGCTGAACACAGAGGGGAAGCAGAGAGTGAGTGTTCTGGATTGGCTGAACACAGGGGAAGGTGAGTGACTGTTCTGGATGGGCTGAACACAGAGGGGAAGTTGAGTGACTGTTCTGGATGGGCTGAACACGGAGGGGAAGCAGAGAGTGACTGTTCTGGATGGGCTGAACGCAGAGGGGAAAGTGAGTGACTGTTCTGGATGGGATGAACGCAGAGGGGAAGGTGAGTGACTGTTCTGGATGGGCTGAACACAGAGGGGAAGGTGAGTGACTGTTCTGGATGGGCTGAACACAGGGGAAGGTGAGTGACGGTTCTGGATGGGCTGAACACAGAGGGGAAGCTCAGTGACGGTTCTGGATGGGCTGAACACAGAGAGGAAGGTGAGTGACTGTTCTGGATGGGCTGAACACACAGGGGAAGGTGAGTAACGGTTCTGGATGGGCTGAACACAGAGGGGAAGCTGAGTGACAGTTCTGGATGGGCTGAACACAGAAAGGAAGGTGAGTGACTGTTCTGGATGGGCTGAACACAGAGGGGAAGGTGAGTGACTGTTCTGGATGGGCTGAACACAGAGGGGAAGGTGAGTGACGGTTCTGGATGGGCTGAACACAGAGGGGAAGCTGAGTGACTGTTCTGGATGGGCTGAACACAGAGGGGATGCAGAGAGTGACTGTTCTGGATGGGCTGAACGCAGAGGGGAAGGTGAGTGACTGTTCTGGAGGGGCTGAACACAGAGGGGAAGCAGAGAGTGACTGTTCTGGATGGGCTGAACACAGGGGAAGGTGAGTGACTGTTCTGGATTGGCTGAACACAGAGGGGAATGTGAGTGACGGTTCTGGATGGGCTGAACGCAGACCGGAAGGTGAGTGACTGTTCTGGAGGGGCTGAACACAGAGGGGAAGGTGAGTGACTGTTCTGGATGGGCTGAACACAGAGGGGAAGCAGAGAGTGACTGTTCTGGATGGGCTGAACACAGGGGAAGGTGAGTGACTGTTCTGGATGGGCTGAACACAGAGGGGAAGGTGAGTGACTGTTCTGGATGGGCTGAATACAGAGGGGAAGGTGAGTGACTGTTCTGGATGGGCTGAATACAGAGGGGAAGCTCAGTGACTGTTCTAGATGGGCTGAACGCAGAGGGGAAGCAGAGAGTGACTGTTCTGGATGGGCTGAACACAGACGGGAAGGTGAGTGACTGTTCTGGATGGGCTGAACACAGAGGGGAAGGTGAGTGACTGTTCTGGATGGGCTGAACACAGAGGGGAAGGTGAGTGACTGTTCCGGATGGGCTGAACACAGAGGGGAAGCAGAGAGTGACTGTTCTGGATGGGCTGAACACAGAGCGGAAGCAGAGAGTGACTGTTCTGGATGGGCTGAACACAGAGGGGAAGCAGAGAGTGACTGTTCTGAATGGGCTGAATGCAGAGGGGAAGGTAAGTGTCTGTTCTGGATGGGCTGAATGCAGAGGGCAAGGTGAGTGACTGTTCTGGATGGGCTGAACGCAGAGGGGTAGGTGAGTGACTGTTCTGGATGGGATGAACGCAGAGGGGAAGCAGAGAGTGACTGTTCTGGATGGGCTGAACACAGAAGGGAAGCAGAGAGTCACTGTTCTGGATGGGCTGAACACAGAGGAGAAGGTGAGTGACTGTACTGGATGGGCTGAACACAGGGGAAGGTGAGTGATTGTTCTGGATGGGCTGAAAACAGAGGGGAAGGTCAGTGACTGTTCTGGATGGGCTGAACACAGAGGGGAAGCAGAGAGTGACTGTTCTGGATGGGCTGAACACAGAGCGGAAGCAGAGAGTGACTGTTCTGGATGGGCTGAACACAGAGGGGAAGCAGAGAGTGACTGTTCTGGATGGGCTGAATGCAGAGGGGAAGGTAAGTGACTGTTCTGGAGGGGCTGAACACAGAGGGGAAGCAGAGAGTGAGTGTTCTGGATTGGCTGAACACAGGGGAAGGTGAGTGACTGTTCTGGATGGGCTGAACACAGAGGGGAAGTTGAGTGACTGTTCTGGATGGGCTGAACACGGAGGGGAAGCCGAGAGTGACTGTTCTGGATGGGCTGAACGCAGAGTGGAAAGTGAGTGACTGTTCTGGATGGGATGAACGCAGAGGGGAAGGTGAGTGACTGTTCTGGATGGGCTGAACACAGAGGGGAAGGTGAGTGACTGTTCTGGATGGGCTGAATGCAGAGGGCAAGGTGAGTGACTGTTCTGGATGGGCTGAACGCATTGGGGAAGGTGAGTGACTGTTCTGGATGGGATGAACGCAGAGGGGAAGCAGAGAGTGACTGTTCTGGATGGGCTGAACACAGAGGGGAAGCAGAGAGTCACTGTTCTGCATGGGCTGAACACAGAGGAGAAGGTGAGTGACTGTTCTGGATGGGCTCAACACAGAGGGGAAGGTGAGTGACTGTTCTGGATGGGCTGAACACAGAGGGGAAGGTGAGTGACTGTTCTGGATGGGCTGAACACAGAGGGGAAGCAGAGAGTGACTGTTCTGGATGGGCTGAACACAGAGGGGAAGCAGAGAGTGACTGTTCTGGATGGGCTGAACACAGAGGGGAGGCAGAGAGTGACATTTCTGGATGGGCTGAATGCAGAGGGGAAGGTGAGTGACTGTTCTGGAGGGGCTGAACACAGAGGGGAAGCAGAGAATGACTGTTCTGGATGGGCTGAACACAGGGGAAGGTGAGTGATTGTTCTGGATGGGCTGAAAACAGAGGGGAAGGTGAGTGACTGTTCTGGATGGGCTGAACACAGAGGGGAAGGTGAGTGACTGTTCTGGATGGGCTGAACACAGAGGGGAAGGTGAGTGACTGTTCTGGATGGGCTGAACACAGATGGGAAGCTGAGTGACTGTTCTGGAGGGGCTGAACGCAGAGGGGAAGGTGAGTGACTGTTCTGGATGGGCTGAACACAGGGGAAGGTGAGTGACGGTTCTGGATGGGCTGAACACAGAGGGGAAGCTCAGTGACGGTTCTGGATGGGCTGAACACAGAGAGGAAGGTGAGTGACTGTTCTGGATGGGCTGAACACACAGGGGAAGGTGAGTAACGGTTCTGGATGGGCTGAACACAGAGGGGAAGGTGAGTGACTGTTCTGGATGGGCTGAACACAGAGGGGAAGGTGAGTGACGGTTCTGGATGGGCTGAACACAGAGGGGAAGGTGAGTGACGGTTCTGGATGGGCTGAACACAGAGGGGAAGGTGACTGACGGTTCTGGATGGGCTGAACACAGAGGGGAAGGTGAGTGACTTCTGGATGGGCTGAACACAGAGGGGAAGCAGAGAGTGACTGTTCTGGATGGGCTGAACACAGAGGGGAAGCGGAGAGTGACTGTTCTGGATGGGCTGAACACAGAGGGGAAGCGGAGAGTGACTGTTCTGGATGGGCTGAACACAGAGGGGAAGCAGGGAGTGACTGTTCTGGATGGGCTGAACACAGGGGAAGGTGAGTGACTGTTCTGGATGGGCTGAACACAGAGGGGAAGGTGAGTGATTGTTCTGGATGGGCTGAACGCAGAGGGGAAGGTGAGTGACTGTTCTGGATGGGCTGAACACAGAGGGGAAAGTGAGTGACTGTCCTGGATGGGCTGAACGCAGAGGGGAAGGTGAGTGACTGTTCTGGATGTGCTGAATGCAGAGGGGAAGGTGAGTGACTTCTGGATGGGCTGAACACAGAGGGGAAGCAGAGAGTGACTGTTCTGGATGGGCTGAACACAGAGGGGAAGGTGAGTGACTGTTCTGGATGGGCTGAACACAGAGGGGAAGGTGAGTGACGGTTCTGGATGGGCTGAACACAGGGGAAGGTGAGTGACGGTTCTGGATGGGCTGAACACAGAGGGGAAGGTGAGTGACGGTTCTGGATGGGCTGAACACAGAGGGGAAGGTGACTGACTGTTCTGGATGGGCTGAAAACAGGGGAAGGGTGGAAGCAGAGAGTGACTGTTCTGGATGGGCTGAACACAGAGGGGAAGGTGAGTGACTGTTCTGGATGGGCTGAACACAGAGGGGAAGGTGAGTGACGGTTCTGGATGGGCTGAACACAGGGGAAGGTGAGTGACGGTTCTGGATGGGCTGAACACAGAGGGGAAGGTGAGTGACGGTTCTGGATGGGCTGAACACAGAGGGGAAGGTGACTGACTGTTCTGGATGGGCTGAAAACAGGGGAAGGTGAGTGACTGTTCTGGATGGGCTGAACACAGAGGGGAATGTGAGTGACGGTTCTGGATGGGCTGAACGCAGACGGGAAGGTGAGTGACTGTTCTGGAGGGGCTTATCACAGAGGGGAAGGTGAGTGACTATTCTGGATGGGCTGAACACAGAGGGGAAGCAGAGAGTGACTGTTCTGGATGGGCTGAACACAGGGAAGGTGAGTCACTGTTCTGGATGGGCTGAACACAGAGGGGAAGGTGAGTGACGGTTCTGGATGGGCTGAATACAGAGGGGAAGGTGAGTGACTGTTCTGGATGGGCTGAATACAGAGGGGAAGCTCAGTGACTGTTCTAGATGGGCTGAACGCAGAGGGGAAGCAGAGAGTGACTGTTCTGGATGGGCTGAACACAGACGGGAAGGTGAGTGACTGTTCTGGATGGGCTGAACACAGAGGGGACGGTGAGTGACTGTTCTGGATGGGCTGAACACAGAGGGGAAGGTGAGTGACTGTTCCGGATGGGCTGAACACAGAGGGGAAGCAGAGAGTGACTGTTCTGGATGGGCTGAACACAGAGCGGAAGCAGAGAGTGACTGTTCTGGATGGGCTGAACACAGAGGGGAAGCAGAGAGTGACTGTTCTGAATGGGCTGAATGCAGAGGGGAAGGTAAGTGACTGTTCTGGAGGGGCTGAACACAGAGGGGAAGCAGAGAGTGAGTGTTCTGGATTGGCTGAACACAGGGGAAGGTGAGTAACTGTTCTGGATGGGCTGAACACAGAGGGGAAGCAGAGAGTGAATGTTCTGGATGGGCTGAACGCAGAGGGGAAAGTGAGTGACTGTTCTGGATGGGATGAACGCAGAGGGGAACGTGAGTGACTGTTCTGGATGGGCTGAATGCAGAGGGCAAGGTGAGTGACTGTTCTGGATGGGCTGAACGCAGAGGGGTAGGTGAGTGACTGTTCTGGATGGGATGAACGCAGAGGGGAAGCAGAGAGTCACTGTTCTGCATGGGCTGAACACAGAGGAGAAGGTGAGTGACTGTTCTGGATGGGCTCAACACAGAGGGGAAGGTGAGTGACTGTTCTGGATGGGCTGAACACAGAGGGGAAGGTGAGTGACTGTTCTGGATGGGCTGAACACAGAGGGGAAGCAGAGAGTGACTGTTCTGGATGGGCTGAACACAGAGGGGAAGCAGAGAGTGACTGTTCTGGATGGGCTGAACACAGAGGGGAGGCAGAGAGTGACTGTTCTGGATGGGCTGAATGCAGAGGGGAAGGTGAGTGACTGTTCTGGAGGGGCTGAACACAGAGGGGAAGCAGAGAATGACTGTTCTGGATGGGCTGAACACAGGGGAAGGTGAGTGATTGTTCTGGATGGGCTGAAAACAGAGGGGAAGGTGAGTGACTGTTCTGGATGGGCTGAACACAGAGGGGAAGGTGAGTGACTGTTCTGGATGGGCTGAACACAGAGGGGAAGGTGAGTGACTGTTATGGATGGGCTGAACACAGATGGGAAGCTGAGTGACTGTTCTGGAGGGGCTGAACGCAGAGGGGAAGGTGAGTGACTGTTCTGGATGGGCTGAACACGGGAAGGTGAGTGACGGTTCTGGATGGGCTGAACACAGAGGGGAAGGTCAGTGACGGTTCTGGATGGGCTGAACACAGAGAGGAAGGTGAGTGACTGTTCTGGATGGGCTGAACACACAGGGGAAGGTGAGTAACGGTTCTGGATGGGCTGAACACAGAGGGGAAGGTGAGTGACTGTTCTGGATGGGCTGAACACAGAGGGGAAGGTGAGTGACGGTTCTGGATGGGCTGAACACAGAGGGGAAGGTGAGTGACGGTTCTGGATGGGCTGAACACAGAGGGGAAGGTGACTGACGGTTCTGGATGGGCTGAACACAGAGGGGAAGGTGAGTGACTTCTGGATGGGCTGAACACAGAGGGGAAGCAGAGAGTGACTGTTCTGGATGGGCTGAACACAGAGGGGAAGCGGAGAGTGACTGTTCTGGATGGGCTGAACACAGAGGGGAAGCAGAGAGTGACTGTTCTGGATGGGCTGAACACAGAGGGGAAGCAGGGAGTGACTGTTCTGGATGGGCTGAACACAGGGGAAGGTGAGTGACTGTTCTGGATGGGCTGAACACAGAGGGGAAGGTGAGTGATTGTTCTGGATGGGCTGAACGCAGAGGGGAAAGTGAGTGACTGTTCTGGATGGGCTGAACACAGAGGGGAAGCGGAGAGTGACTGTTCTGGATGGGCTGAACACAGAGGGGAAGCAGAGAGTGACTGTTCTGGATGGGCTGAACACAGAGGGGAAGCAGGGAGTGACTGTTCTGGATGGGCTGAACACAGGGGAAGGTGAGTGACTGTTCTGGATGGGCTGAACACAGAGGGGAAGGTGAGTGATTGTTCTGGATGGGCTGAACACAGAGGGGAAGCAGAGTGTGACTGTTCTGGATGGGCTGAACGCAGAGGGGAAAGTGAGTGACTGTTCTGGATGGGCTGAACGCAGAGGGGAAGGTGAGTGACTGTTCTGGATGGGCTGAATGCAGAGGGGAAGGTGAGTGACTTCTGGATGGGCTGAACACAGAGGGGAAGCAGAGAGTGACTGTTCTGGATGGGCTGAACACAGAGGGGAAGGTGAGTGACTGTTCTGGATGGGCTGAACACAGAGGGGAAGGTGAGTGACGGTTCTGGATGGGCTGAACACAGGGGAAGGTGAGTGACGGTTCTGGATGGGCTGAACACAGAGGGGAAGGTGAGTGACGGTTCTGGATGGGCTGAACACAGAGGGGAAGGTGAGTGACTGTCCTGGATGGGCTAAACACAGGGGAAGGTGAGTGACTGTTCTGGATGGGCTGAACACAGAGGGGAATGTGAGTGACGGTTCTGGATGGGCTGAACGCAGACGGGAAGGTGAGTGACTGTTCTGGAGGGGCTTATCACAGAGGGGAAGGTGAGTGACTATTCTGGATGGGCTGAACACAGAGGGGAAGCAGAGAGTGACTGTTCTGGATGGGCTGAACACAGGGGAAGGTGAGTGACTGTTCTGGATGGGCTGAACACAGAGGGGAAGGTGAGTGACTGTTCTGGATGGGCTGAATACAGAGGGGAAGGTGAGTGACTGTTCTGGATGGGCTGAATACAGAGGGGAAGCTCAGTGACTGTTCTAGATGGGCTGAACGCAGAGGGGAAGCAGAGAGTGACTGTTCTGGATGGGCTGAACACAGACGGGAAGGTGAGTGACTGTTCTGGATGGGCTGAACACAGAGGGGAAGGTGAGTGACTGTTCTGGATGGGCTGAACACAGAGGGGAAGTTGAGTGACTGGTCCGGATGGGCTGAACACAGAGGGGAAGCAGAGAGTGACTGTTCTGGATGGGCTGAACACAGAGCGGAAGCAGAGAGTGACTGTTCTGGATGGGCTGAACACAGAGGGGAAGCAGAGAGTGACTGTTCTGAATGGGCTGAATGCAGAGGGGAAGGTAAGTGACTGTTCTGGCGGGGCTGAACACAGAGGGGAAGCAGAGAGTGAGTGTTCTGGATTGGCTGAACACAGGGGAAGGTGAGTGACTGTTCTGGATGGGCTGAACACAGAGGGGAAGCAGAGAGTGAATGTTCTGGATGGGCTGAACGCAGAGGGGAAAGTGAGTGACTGTTCTGGATGGGATGAACGCAGAGGGGAACGTGAGTGACTGTTCTGGATGGGCTGAATGCAGAGGGCAAGGTGAGTGACTGTTCTGGATGGGCTGAACGCAGAGGGGTAGGTGAGTGACTGTTCTGGATGGGATGAACGCAGAGGGGAAGCAGAGAGTGACTGTTCTGGATGGGCTGAACACAGAAGGGAAGCAGAGAGTCACTGTTCTGGATGGGCTGAACACAGAGGAGAAGGTGAGTGACTGTACTGGATGGGCTGAACACAGGGGAAGGTGAGTGATTGTTCTGGATGGGCTGAAAACAGAGGGGAAGGTCAGTGACTGTTCTGGATGGGCTGAACACAGAGGGGAAGCAGAGAGTGACTGTTCTGGATGGGCTGAACACAGAGCGGAAGCAGAGAGTGACTGTTCTGGATGGGCTGGACACAGAGGGGAAGCAGAGAGTGACTGTTCTGGATGGGCTGAATGCAGAGGGGAAGGTAAGTGACTGTTCTGGAGGGGCTGAACACAGAGGGGAAGCAGAGAGTGAGTGTTCTGGATTGGCTGAACACAGGGGAAGGTGAGTGACTGTTCTGGATGGGCTGAACACAGAGGGGAAGGTGAGTGGCTGTTCTGGATGGGCTGAACACGGAGGGGAAGCAGAGAGTGACTGTTCTGGATGGGCTGAACGCAGAGGGGAAAGTGAGTGACTGTTCTGGATGGGATGAACGCAGAGGGGAACGTGAGTGACTGTTCTGGATGGGCTGAATGCAGAGGGCAAGGTGAGTGACTGTTCTGGATGGGCTGATCGCAGAGGGGAAGGTGAGTGACTGTTCTGGATGGGATGAACGCAGAGGGGAAGCAGAGAGTGACTGTTCTGGATGGGCTGAACGCAGAGGGGAAAGTGAGTGACTGTTCTGGATGGGATGAACGCAGAGGGGAACGTGAGTGACTGTTCTGGATGGGCTGAATGCAGAGGGCAAGGTGAGTGACTGTTCTGGATGGGCTGAACGCAGAGGGGTAGGTGAGTGACTGTTCTGGATGGGATGAACGCAGAGGGGAAGCAGAGAGTGACTGTTCTGGGTGGGCTGAACACAGAAGGGAAGCAGAGAGTCACTGTTCTGGATGGGCTGAACACAGAGGAGAAGGTGAGTGACTGTACTGGATGGGCTGAACACAGGGGAAGGTGAGTGATTGTTCTGGATGGGCTGAAAACAGAGGGGAAGGTCAGTGACTGTTCTGGATGGGCTGAACACAGAGGGCAAGCAGAGAGTGACTGTTCTGGATGGGCTGAACACAGAGCGGAAGCAGAGAGTGACTGTTCTGGATGGGCTGAACACAGAGGGGAAGCAGAGAGTGACTGTTCTGGATGGGCTGAATGCAGAGGGGAAGGTAAGTGACTGTTCTGGAGGGGCTGAACACAGAGGGGAAGCAGAGAGTGAGTGTTCTGGATTGGCTGAACACAGGGGAAGGTGAGTGACTGTTCTGGATGGGCTGAACACAGAGGGGAAGTTGAGTGACTGTTCTGGATGGGCTGAACACGGAGGGGAAGCAGAGAGTGACTGTTCTGGATGGGCTGAACGCAGAGGGGAAAGTGAGTGACTGTTCTGGATGGGATGAACGCAGAGGGGAAGGTGAGTGACTGTTCTGGATGGGCTGAACACAGAGGGGAAGGTGAGTGACTGTTCTGGATGGGCTGAACACAGAGGGGAAGGTGAGTGACTGTTCTGGATGGGCTGAACACAGAGGGGAAGCAGAGAGTGACTGTTCTGGATGGGCTGAACACAGAGGGGAAGCAGAGAGTGACTGTTCTGGATGGGCTGAACACAGAGGGGAGGCAGAGAGTGACTGTTCTGGATGGGCTGAATGCAGAGGGGAAGGTGAGTGACTGTTCTGGAGGGGCTGAACACAGAGGGGAAGCAGAGAATGACTGTTCTGGATGGGCTGAACACAGGGGAAGGTGAGTGATTGTTCTAGATGGGCTGAAAACAGAGGGGAAAGTGAGTGACTGTTCTGGATGGGCTGAACACAGAGGGGAAGGTGAGTGACTGTTCTGGATGGGCTGAACACAGATGGGAAGCTGAGTGACTGTTCTGGAGGGGCTGAACGCAGAGGGGAAGGTGAGTGACTGTTCTGAATGGGCTGAACACAGGGGAAGGTGAGTGACGGTTCTGGATGGGCTGAACACAGAGGGAAGCTCAGTGACGGTTCTGGATGGGCTGAACACAGGGGAAGGTAAGTGACTGTTCTGGAGGGGCTGAACACAGAGGGGAAGCAGAGAGTGAGTGTTCTGGATGGGCTGAACGCAGACGGGAAAGTGAGTGACTGTTCTGGATGGGATGAACGCAGAGGGGAACGTGAGTGACTGTTCTGGATGGGCTGAATGCAGAGGGCAAGGTGAGTGACTGTTCTGGATGGGCTGATCGCAGAGGGGAAGGTGAGTGACTGTTCTGGATGGGATGAACGCAGAGGGGAAGCAGAGAGTGACTGTTCTGGATGGGCTGAACGCAGAGGGGAAAGTGAGTGACTGTACTGGATGGGCTGAACAGAGGGGAAGGTGAGTGATTGTTCTGGATGGGCTGAAAACAGAGGGGAAGGTCAGTGACTGTTCTGGATGGGCTGAACACAGAGGGGAAGCAGAGAGTGACTGTTCTGGATGGGCTGAACACAGAGCGGAAGCAGAGAGTGACTGTTCTGGATGGGCTGAACACAGAGGGGAAGCAGAGAGTGACTGTTCTGGATGGGCTGAATGCAGAGGGGAAGGTAAGTGACTCTTCTGGAGGGGCTGAACACAGAGGGGAAGCAGAGAGTGAGTGTTCTGGATTGGCTGAACACAGGGGAAGGTGAGTGACTGTTCTGGATGGGCTGAACACAGAGGGGAAGTTGAGTGACTGTTCTGGATGGGCTGAACACGGAGGGGAAGCAGAGAGTGACTGTTCTGGATGGGCTGAACGCAGAGGGGAAAGTGAGTGACTGTTCTGGATGGGATGAACGCAGAGGGGAAGGTGAGTGACTGTTCTGGATGGGCTCAACACAGAGGGGAAGGTGAGTGACTGTTCTGGATGGGCTGAACACAGAGGGGAAGGTGAGTGACTGTTCTGGATGGGCTGAACACAGAGGGGAAGCAGAGAGTGACTGTTCTGGATGGGCTGAACACAGAGGGGAAGCAGAGAGTGACTGTTCTGGATGGGCTGAACACAGAGGGGAGGCAGAGAGTGACTGTTCTGGATGGGCTGAATGCAGAGGGGAAGGTGAGTGACTGTTCTGGAGGGGCTGAACACAGAGGGGAAGCAGAGAATGACTGTTCTGGATGGGCTGAACACAGGGGAAGGTGAGTGATTGTTCTGGATGGGCTGAAAACAGAGGGGAAGGTGAGTGACTGTTCTGGATGGGCTGAACACAGAGGGGAAGGTGAGTGACTGTTCTGGATGGGCTGAACACAGAGGGGAAGGTGAGTGACTGTTATGGATGGGCTGAACACAGATGGGAAGCTGAGTGACTGTTCTGGAGGGGCTGAACGCAGAGGGGAAGGTGAGTGACTGTTCTGGATGGGCTGAACACAGGGGAAGGTGAGTGACGGTTCTGGATGGGCTGAACACAGAGGGGAAGCTCAGTGACGGTTCTGGATGGGCTGAACACAGAGAGGAAGGTGAGTGACTGTTCTGGATGGGCTGAACACACAGGGGAAGGTGAGTAACGGTTCTGGATGGGCTGAACACAGAGGGGAAGGTGAGTGACTGTTCTGGATGGGCTGAACACAGAGGGGAAGGTGAGTGACGGTTCTGGATGGGCTGAACACAGAGGGGAAGGTGAGTGACGGTTCTGGATGGGCTGAACACAGAGGGGAAGGTGACTGACGGTTCTGGATGGGCTGAACACAGAGGGGAAGGTGAGTGACTTCTGGATGGGCTGAACACAGAGGGGAAGCAGAGAGTGACTGTTCTGGATGGGCTGAACACAGAGGGGAAGCGGAGAGTGACTGTTCTGGATGGGCTGAACACAGAGGGGAAGCAGAGAGTGACTGTTCTGGATGGGCTGAACACAGAGGGGAAGCAGGGAGTGACTGTTCTGGATGGGCTGAACACAGGGGAAGGTGAGTGACTGTTCTGGATGGGCTGAACACAGAGGGGAAGGTGAGTGATTGTTCTGGATGGGCTGAACGCAGAGGGGAAGGTGAGTGACTGTTCTGGATGGGCTGAACACAGAGGGGAAGCGGAGAGTGACTGTTCTGGATGGGCTGAACACAGAGGGGAAGCAGAGAGTGACTGTTCTGGATGGGCTGAACACAGAGGGGAAGCAGGGAGTGACTGTTCTGGATGGGCTGAACACAGGGGAAGGTGAGTGACTGTTCTGGATGGGCTGAACACAGAGGGGAAGGTGAGTGATTGTTCTGGATGGGCTGAACACAGAGGGGAAGCACAGTGTGACTGTTCTGGATGGGCTGAACGCAGAGGGGAAAGTGAGTGACTGTTCTGGATGGGCTGAACGCAGAGGGGAAGGTGAGTGACTGTTCTGGATGGGCTGAATGCAGAGGGGAAGGTGAGTGACTTCTGGATGGGCTGAACACAGAGGGGAAGCAGAGAGTGACTGTTCTGGATGGGCTGAACACAGAGGGGAAGGTGAGTGACTGTTCTGGATGGGCTGAACACAGAGGGGAAGGTGAGTGACGGTTCTGGATGGGCTGAACACAGGGGAAGGTGAGTGACGGTTCTGGATTGGCTGAACACAGAGGGGAAGGTGAGTGACGGTTCTGGATGGGCTGAACACAGAGGGGACGGTGAGTGACTGTCCTGGATGGGCTAAACACAGGGGAAGGTGAGTGACTGTTCTGGATGGGCTGAACACAGAGGGGAATGTGAGTGACGGTTCTGGATGGGCTGAACGCAGACGGGAAGGTGAGTGACTGTTCTGGAGGGGCTTATCACAGAGGGGAAGGTGAGTGACTATTCTGGATGGGCTGAACACAGAGGGGAAGCAGAGAGTGACTGTTCTGGATGGGCTGAACACAGGGGAAGGTGAGTGACTGTTCTGGATGGGCTGAACACAGAGGGGAAGGTGAGTGACTGTTCTGGATGGGCTGAATACAGAGGGGAAGGTGAGTGACTGTTCTGGATGGGCTGAATACAGAGGGGAAGCTCAGTGACTGTTCTAGATGGGCTGAACGCAGAGGGGAAGCAGAGAGTGACTGTTCTGGATGGGCTGAACACAGACGGGAAGGTGAGTGACTGTTCTGGATGGGCTGAACACAGAGGGGAAGGTGAGTGACTGTTCTGGATGGGCTGAACACAGAGGGGAAGGTGAGTGACTGTTCCAGATGGGCTGAACACAGAGGGGAAGCAGAGAGTGACTGTTCTGGATGGGCTGAACACAGAGCGGAAGCAGAGAGTGACTGTTCTGGATGGGCTGAACACAGAGGGGAAGCAGAGAGTGACTGTTCTGAATGGGCTGAATGCAGAGGGGAAGGTAAGTGACTGTTCTGGAGGGGCTGAACACAGAGGGGAAGCAGAGAGTGAGTGTTCTGGATTGTCTGAACACAGGGGAAGGTGAGTGACTGTTCTGGATGGGCTGAACACAGAGGGGAAGCAGAGAGTGAATGTTCTGGATGGGCTGAACGCAGAGGGGAAAGTGAGTGACTGTTCTGGATGGGATGAACGCAGAGGGGAACGTGAGTGACTGTTCTGGATGGGCTGAATGCAGAGGGCAAGGTGAGTGACTGTTCTGGATGGGCTGAACGCAGAGGGGTAGGTGAGTGACTGTTCTGGATGGGATGAACGCAGAGGGGAAGCAGAGAGTGACTGTTCTGGATGGGCTGAACACAGAAGGGAAGCAGAGAGTCACTGTTCTGGATGGGCTGAACACAGAGGAGAAGGTGAGTGACTGTACTGGATGGGCTGAACACAGGGGAAGGTGAGTGATTGTTCTGGATGGGCTGAAAACAGAGGGGAAGGTCAGTGACTGTTCTGGATGGGCTGAACACAGAGGGGAAGCAGAGAGTGACTGTTCTGGATGGGCTGAACACAGAGCGGAAGCAGAGAGTGACTGTTCTGGATGGGCTGGACACAGAGGGGAAGCAGAGAGTGACTGTTCTGGATGGGCTGAATGCAGAGGGGAAGGTAAGTGACTGTTCTGGAGGGGCTGAACACAGAGGGGAAGCAGAGAGTGAGTGTTCTGGATTGGCTGAACACAGGGGAAGGTGAGTGACTGTTCTGGATGGGCTGAACACAGAGGGGAAGGTGAGTGGCTGTTCTGGATGGGCTGAACACGGAGGGGAAGCAGAGAGTGACTGTTCTGGATGGGCTGAACGCAGAGGGGAAAGTGAGTGACTGTTCTGGATGGGATGAACGCAGAGGGGAACGTGAGTGACTGTTCTGGATGGGCTGAATGCAGAGGGCAAGGTGAGTGACTGTTCTGGATGGGCTGATCGCAGAGGGGAAGGTGAGTGACTGTTCTGGATGGGATGAACGCAGAGGGGAAGCAGAGAGTGACTGTTCTGGATGGGCTGAATGCAGAGGGGAAGGTAAGTGACTGTTCTGGAGGGGCTGAACACAGAGGGGAAGCAGAGAGTGAGTGTTCTGGATTGGCTGAACACAGGGGAAGGTGAGTGACTGTTCTGGATGGGCTGAACACAGAGGGGAAGTTGAGTGACTGTTCTGGATGGGCTGAACACGGAGGGGAAGCAGAGAGTGACTGTTCTGGATGGGCTGAACGCAGAGGGGAAAGTGAGTGACTGTTCTGGATGGGATGAACGCAGAGGGGAAGGTGAGTGACTGTTCTGGATGGGCTGAACACAGAGGGGAAGGTGAGTGACTGTTCTGGATGGGCTGAATGCAGAGGGCAAGGTGAGTGACTGTTCTGGATGGGCTGAACGCATTGGGGAAGGTGAGTGACTGTTCTGGATGGGATGAACGCAGAGGGGAAGCAGAGAGTGACTGTTCTGGATGGGCTGAACACAGAGGGGAAGCAGAGAGTCACTGTTCTGCATGGGCTGAACACAGAGGAGAAGGTGAGTGACTGTTCTGGATGGGCTGAACACAGAGGGGAAGGTGAGTGACTGTTCTGGATGGGCTGAACACAGAGGGGAAGGTGAGTGACTGTTCTGGATGGGCTGAACACAGAGGGGAAGCAGAGAGTGAGTGTTCTGGATGGGCTGAACACAGAGGGGAAGCAGAGAGTGAGTGTTCTGGATGGGCTGAACACAGAGGGGAAGGTGAGTGACTGTTCTGGATGGGCTGAATGCAGAGGGGAAGGTGAGTGACTGTTCTGGAGGGGCTGAACACAGAGGGGAAGCAGAGAATGACTGTTCTGGATGGGCTGAACACAGGGGAAGGTGAGTGATTGTTCTGGATGGGCTGAAAACAGAGGGGAAGGTGAGTGACTGTTCTGGATGGGCTGAACACAGAGGGGAAGGTGAGTGACTGTTCTGGATGGGCTGAACACAGATGGGAAGCTGAGTGACTGTTCTGGAGGGGCTGAACGCAGAGGGGAAGGTGAGTGACTGTTCTGGATGGGCTGAACACAGGGGAAGGTGAGTGACGGTTCTGGATGGGCTGAACACAGAGGGGAAGCTCAGTGACGGTTCTGGATGGGCTGAACACAGAGAGGAAGGTGAGTGACTGTTCTGGATGGGCTGAACACACAGGGGAAGGTGAGTAACGGTTCTGGATGGGCTGAACACAGAGGGGAAGGTGAGTGACTGTTCTGGATGGGCTGAACACAGAGGGGAAGGTGAGTGACTGTTCTGGATGGGCTGAACACAGACGGGAAGGTGAGTGACGGTTCTGGTTGGGCTGAACACAGAGGGGAAGGTGACTGACGGTTCTGGATGGGCTGAACACAGAGGGGAAGGTGAGTGACTTCTGGATGGGCTGAACA
The DNA here is from genome assembly GCF_030028105.1 of Mobula birostris. Lineage (NCBI taxonomy): Eukaryota > Metazoa > Chordata > Chondrichthyes > Myliobatiformes > Myliobatidae > Mobula > Mobula birostris. Next base: position 138,646 of record NW_027278535.1, on the reverse strand, counting down.
CAGAGGGGAAGCAGAGAGTGACTGTTCTGGATGGGCTGAACACAGAGGGGAAGCGGAGAGTGACTGTTCTGGATGGGCTGAACACAGAGGGGAAGCAGAGAGTGACTGTTCTGGATGGGCTGAACACAGAGGGGAAGCAGGGAGTGACTGTTCTGGATGGGCTGAACACAGGGGAAGGTGAGTGACTGTTCTGGATGGGCTGAACACAGAGGGGAAGGTGAGTGATTGTTCTGGATGGGCTGAACGCAGAGGGGAAGCAGAGAGTGACTGTTCTGGATGGGCTGAACACAGAGGGGAAGCAGGGAGTGACTGTTCTGGACTGGCTGAACACAGGGGAAGGTGAGTGACTGTTCTGGATGGGCTGAACACAGAGGGGAAGGTGAGTGATTGTTCTGGATGGGCTGAACACAGAGGGGAAGCAGAGTGTGACTGTTCTGGATGGGCTGAACGCAGAGGGGAAAGTGAGTGACTGTTCTGGATGGGCTGAACGCAGAGGGGAAGGTGAGTGACTGTTCTGGATGGGCTGAACGCAGACGGGAAGGTGAGTGACTGTTCTGGAGGGGCTGAACACAGAGGGGAAGGTGAGTGACTATTCTGGATGGGCTGAACACAGAGGGGCAGCAGAGAGTGACTGTTCTGGATGGGCTGAACACAGGGGAAGGTGAGTGACTGTTCTGGATGGGCTGAACACAGAGGGGAAGGTGAGTGACTGTTCTGGATGGGCTGAATACAGAGGGGAAGGTGAGTGACTGTTCTGGATGGGCTGAATACAGAGGGGAAGCTCAGTGACTGTTCTAGATGGGCTGAACGCAGAGGGGAAGCAGAGAGTGACTGTTCTGGATGGGCTGAACACAGACGGGAAGGTGAGTGACTGTTCTGGATGGGCTGAACACAGAGGGGAAGGTGAGTGACTGTTCTGGATGGGCTGAACACAGAGCGGAAGCAGAGAGTGACTGTTCTGGATGGGCTGAACACAGAGGGGAAGCAGAGAGTGACTGTTCTGAATGGGCTGAATGCAGAGGGGAAGGTAAGTGACTGTTCTGGAGGGGCTGAACACAGAGGGGAAGCAGAGAGTGAGTGTTCTGGATTGGCTGAACACAGGGGAAGGTGAGTGACTGTTCTGGATGGGCTGAACACAGACGGGAAGCAGAGAGTGACTGTTCTGGATGGGCTGAACGCAGAGGGGAAAGTGAGTGACTGTTCTGGATGGGATGAACGCAGAGGGGAACGTGAGTGACTGTTCTGGATGGGCTGAATGCAGAGGGCAAGGTGAGTGACTGTTCGGGATGGGCTGAACGCAGAGGGGTAGGTGAGTGACTGTTCTGGATGGGATGAGCGCAGAGGGGAAGCAGAGAGTGACTGTTCTGGATGGGCTGAACACAGAAGGGAAGCAGAGAGTCACTGTTCTGGATGGGCTGAACACAGAGGAGAAGGTGAGTGACTGTACTGGATGGGCTGAACACAGGGGAAGGTGAGTGATTGTTCTGGATGGGCTGAACACAGAGGGGAAGCAGAGAGTGACTGTTCTGGATGGGCTGAACACAGCGGAAGCAGAGAGTGACTGATCTGGATGGGCTGGACACAGAGGGGAAGCAGAGAGTGACTGTTCTGGATGGGCTGAATGCAGAGGGGAAGGTAAGTGACTGTTCTGGAGGGGCTGAACACAGAGGGGAAGCAGAGAGTGAGTGTTCTGGATTGGCTGAACACAGGGGAAGGTGAGTGACTGTTCTGGATGGGCTGAACACAGAGGGGAAGGTGAGTGACTGTTCTGGATGGGCTGAACACGGAGGGGAAGCAGAGAGTGACTGTTCTGGATGGGCTGAACGCAGAGGGGAAAGTGAGTGACTGTTCTGGATGGGATGAACGCAGAGGGGAACGTGAGTGACTGTTCTGGATGGGCTGAATGCAGAGGGCAAGGTGAGTGACTGTTCTGGATGGGCTGAACGCAGAGGGGAAGGTGAGTGACTGTTCTGGATGGGATGAACGCAGAGGGGAAGCAGAGAGTGACTGTTCTGGATGGGCTGAACGCAGAGGGGAAAGTGAGTGACTGTTCTGGATGGGATGAACGCAGAGGGGAACGTGAGTGACTGTTCTGGATGGGCTGAATGCAGAGGGCAAGGTGAGTGACTGTTCTGGATGGGCTGAACGCAGAGGGGAAGGTGAGTGACTGTTCTGGATGGGCTGAACACAGAGGGGAAGCAGAGAGTGACTGTTCTGGATGGGCTGAACAGAGAGGGGAAGCAGAGAGTGACTGTTCTGGATGGGCTGAACACAGAGGGGAGGCAGAGAGTGACTGTTCTGGATGGGCTGAATGCAGAGGGGAAGGTGAGTGACTGTTCTGGAGGGGCTGAACACAGAGGGGAAGCAGAGAATGACTGTTCTGGATGGGCTGAACACAGGGGAAGGTGAGTGATTGTTCTGGATGGGCTGAAAACAGAGGGGAAGGTGAGTGACTGTTCTGGATGGGCTGAACACAGAGGGGAAGGTGAGTGACTGTTCTGGATGGGCTGAACACAGATGGGAAGCTGAGTGACTGTTCTGGAGGGGCTGAACGCAGAGGGGAAGGTGAGTGACTGTTCTGGATGGGCTGAACACAGGGGAAGGTGAGTGACGGTTCTGGATGGGCTGAACACAGGGGAAGCTCAGTGACGGTTCTGGATGGGCTGAACACAGAGAGGAAGGTGAGTGACTGTTCTGGATGGGCTGAACACACAGGGGAAGGTGAGTAACGGTTCTGGATGGGCTGAACACAGAGGGGAAGGTGAGTGACTGTTCTGGATGGGCTGAACACAGAGGGGAAGGTGAGTGACGGTTCTGGATGGGCTGAACACAGAGGGGAAGGTGAGTGACTGTTCTGGATGGGCTGAACACAGAGCGGAAGGTGAGTGACTGTTCTGGATGGGCTGAACACAGAGGGGAAGGTGAGTGACGGTTCTGGATGGGCTGAACACAGAGGGGAAGGTGAGTGACTTCTGGATGGGCTGAACACAGAGGGGAAGCAGAGAGTGACTGTTCTGGATGGGCTGAACGCAGAGGGGAAGCGGAGAGTGACTGTTCTGGATGGGCTGAACACAGAGGGGAAGCAGAGAGTGACTGTTCTGGATGGGCTGAACACAGAGGGGAAGCAGGGAGTGACTGTTCTGGATGGGCTGAACACAGGGGAAGGTGAGTGACTGTTCTGGATGGGCTGAACACAGAGGGGAAGGTGAGTGATTGTTCTGGATGGGCTGAACGCAGAGGGGAAGGTGAGTGACTGTTCTGGATGGGCTGAACACAGAGGGGAAGCGGAGAGTGACTGTTCTGGATGGGCTGAACACAGAGGGGAAGCAGAGAGTGACTGTTCTGGATGGGCTGAACACAGAGGGGAAGCAGGGAGTGACTGTTCTGGATGGGCTGAACACAGGGGAAGGTGAGTGACTGTTCTGGATGGGCTGAACACAGAGGGGAAGGTGAGTGATTGTTCTGGATGGGCTGAACACAGAGGGGAAGCAGAGTGTGACTGTTCTGGATGGGCTGAACGCAGAGGGGAAAGTGAGTGACTGTTCTGGATGGGCTGAACGCAGAGGGGAAGGTGAGTGACTTCTGGATGGGCTGAACACAGAGGGGAAGCAGAGAGTGACTGTTCTGGATGGGCTGAACACAGAGGGGAAGGTGAGTGACGGTTCTGGATGGGCTGAACACAGAGGGGTAGGTGAGTGACGGTTCTGGATGGGCTGAACACAGGGGAAGGTGAGTGACTGTTCTGGATGGGCTGAACACAGAGGGGAAGGTGAGTGATTGTTCTGGATGGGCTGAACGCAGAGGGGAAGGTGAGTGACTGTTCTGGATGGTCTGAACACGGAGGGGAAGGTGAGTGACGGTTCTGGATGGGCTGAACACAGGGGAAGGTGAGTGACGGTTCTGGATGGGCTGAACACAGAGGGGAAGGTGAGTGACGGTTCTGGATGGGCTGAACACAGAGGGGAAGGTGAGTGACTGTTCTGGATGGGCTGAACACAGGGGAAGGTGAGTGACTGTTCTGGATGGGCTGAACACAGAGGGGAATGTGAGTGACGGTTCTGGATGGGCTGAACGCAGACGGGAAGGTGAGTGACTGTTCTGGAGGGGCTGAACACAGAGGGGAAGGTGAGTGACTATTCTGGATGGGCTGAACACAGAGGGGAAGCAGAGAGTGACTGTTCTGGATGGGCTGAACACAGGGGAAGGTGAGTGACTGTTCTGGATGGGCTGAACACAGAGGGGAAGGTGAGTGACTGTTCTGGATGGGCTGAATACAGAGGGGAAGGTGAGTGACTGTTCTGGATGGGCTGAATACAGCGGGGAAGCTCAGTGACTGTTCTAGATGGGCTGAACGCAGAGGGGAAGCAGAGAGTGACTGTTCTGGATGGGCTGAACACAGACGGGAAGGTGAGTGACTGTTCTGGATGGGCTGAACACAGAGGGGAAGGTGAGTGACTGTTCTGGATGGGCTGAACACAGAGGGGAAGGTGAGTGACTGTTCCGGATGGGCTGAACACAGAGGGGAAGCAGAGAGTGACTGTTCTGGATGGGCTGAACACAGAGCGGAAGCAGAGAGTGACTGTTCTGGATGGGCTGAACACAGAGGGGAAGCAGAGAGTGACTGTTCTGAATGGGCTGAATGCAGAGGGGAAGGTAAGTGACTGTTCTGGAGGGGCTGAACACAGAGGGGAAGCAGAGAGTGACTGTTCTGGATGGGCTGAACACAGGGGAAGGTGAGTGACTGTTCTGGATGGGCTGAACACAGAGTGGAAGGTGAGTGACTGTTCTGGATGGGCTGAATACAGAGGGGAAGGTGAGTTACTGTTCTGGATGGGCTGAATACAGAGGGGAAGCTCAGTGACTGTTCTAGATGGGCTGAACGCAGAGGGGAAGCAGAGAGTGACTGTTCTGGATGGGCTGAACACAGAGCGGAAGCAGAGAGTGACTGTTCTGGATGGGCTGAACACAGAGGGGAAGCAGAGAGTGACTGTTCTGAATGGGCTGAATGCAGAGGGGAAGGTAAGTGACTGTTCTGGAGGGGCTGAACACAGAGGGGAAGCAGAGAGTGAGTGTTCTGGATTGGCTGAACACAGGGGAAGGTGAGTGACTGTTCTGGATGGGCTGAACACAGAGGGGAAGCAGAGAGTGACTGTTCTCGATGGGCTGAACGCAGAGGGGAAAGTGAGTGACTGTTCTGGATGGGATGAACGCAGAGGGGAACGTGAGTGACTGTTCTGGATGGGCTGAATGCAGAGCGGAAGCAGAGAGTGACTGATCTGGATGGGCTGGACACAGAGGGGAAGCAGAGAGTGACTGTTCTGGATGGGCTGAATGCAGAGGGGAAGGTAAGTGACTGTTCTGGAGGGGCTGAACACAGAGGGGAAGGTGAGTGACGGTTCTGGATGGGCTGAACACAGAGGGGTAGGTGAGTGACGGTTCTGGATGGGCTGAACACAGGGGAAGGTGAGTGACTGTTCTGGATGGGCTGAACACAGAGGGGAAGGTGAGTGATTGTTCTGGATGGGCTGAACGCAGAGGGGAAGGTGAGTGACTGTTCTGGATGGTCTGAACACGGAGGGGAAGGTGAGTGACGGTTCTGGATGGGCTGAACACAGGGGAAGGTGAGTGACGGTTCTGGATGGGCTGAACACAGAGGGGAAGGTGAGTGACGGTTCTGGATGGGCTGAACACAGAGGGGAAGGTGAGTGACTGTTCTGGATGGGCTGAACACAGGGGAAGGTGAGTGACTGTTCTGGATGGGCTGAACACAGAGGGGAATGTGAGTGACGGTTCTGGATGGGCTGAACGCAGACGGGAAGGTGAGTGACTGTTCTGGAGGGGCTGAACACAGAGGGGAAGGTGAGTGACTATTCTGGATGGGCTGAACACAGAGGGGAAGCAGAGAGTGACTGTTCTGGATGGGCTGAACACAGGGGAAGGTGAGTGACTGTTCTGGATGGGCTGAACACAGAGGGGAAGGTGAGTGACTGTTCTGGATGGGCTGAATACAGAGGGGAAGGTGAGTGACTGTTCTGGATGGGCTGAATACAGCGGGGAAGCTCAGTGACTGTTCTAGATGGGCTGAACGCAGAGGGGAAGCAGAGAGTGACTGTTCTGGATGGGCTGAACACAGACGGGAAGGTGAGTGACTGTTCTGGATGGGCTGAACACAGAGGGGAAGGTGAGTGACTGTTCTGGATGGGCTGAACACAGAGGGGAAGGTGAGTGACTGTTCCGGATGGGCTGAACACAGAGGGGAAGCAGAGAGTGACTGTTCTGGATGGGCTGAACACAGAGCGGAAGCAGAGAGTGACTGTTCTGGATGGGCTGAACACAGAGGGGAAGCAGAGAGTGACTGTTCTGAATGGGCTGAATGCAGAGGGGAAGGTAAGTGACTGTTCTGGAGGGGCTGAACACAGAGGGGAAGCAGAGAGTGACTGTTCTGGATGGGCTGAACACAGGGGAAGGTGAGTGACTGTTCTGGATGGGCTGAACACAGAGTGGAAGGTGAGTGACTGTTCTGGATGGGCTGAATACAGAGGGGAAGGTGAGTTACTGTTCTGGATGGGCTGAATACAGAGGGGAAGCTCAGTGACTGTTCTAGATGGGCTGAACGCAGAGGGGAAGCAGAGAGTGACTGTTCTGGATGGGCTGAACACAGAGCGGAAGCAGAGAGTGACTGTTCTGGATGGGCTGAACACAGAGGGGAAGCAGAGAGTGACTGTTCTGAATGGGCTGAATGCAGAGGGGAAGGTAAGTGACTGTTCTGGAGGGGCTGAACACAGAGGGGAAGCAGAGAGTGAGTGTTCTGGATTGGCTGAACACAGGGGAAGGTGAGTGACTGTTCTGGATGGGCTGAACACAGAGGGGAAGCAGAGAGTGACTGTTCTCGATGGGCTGAACGCAGAGGGGAAAGTGAGTGACTGTTCTGGATGGGATGAACGCAGAGGGGAACGTGAGTGACTGTTCTGGATGGGCTGAATGCAGAGCGGAAGCAGAGAGTGACTGATCTGGATGGGCTGGACACAGAGGGGAAGCAGAGAGTGACTGTTCTGGATGGGCTGAATGCAGAGGGGAAGGTAAGTGACTGTTCTGGAGGGGCTGAACACAGAGGGGAAGCAGAGAGTGAGTGTTCTGGATTGGCTGAAAACAGGGGAAGGTGAGTGACTGTTCTGGATGGGCTGAACACAGAGGGGAAGGTGAGTGACTGTTCTGGATGGGCTGAACACGGAGGGGAAGCAGAGAGTGACTGTTCTGGATGGGCTGAACGCAGAGGGGAAAGTGAGTGACTGTTCTGGATGGGATGAACGCAGAGGGGAACGTGAGTGACTGTTCTGGATGGGCTGAATGCAGAGGGCAAGGTGAGTGACTGTTCTGGATGGGCTGAACGCAGAGGGGAAGGTGAGTGACTGTTCTGGATGGGATGAACGCAGAGGGGAAGCAGAGAGTGACTGTTCTGGATGGGCTGAACGCAGAGGGGAAAGTGAGTGACTGTTCTGGATGGGATGAACGCAGAGGGGAACGTGAGTGACTGTTCTGGATGGGCTGAATGCAGAGGGCAAGGTGAGTGACTGTTCTGGATGGGCTGAACGCAGAGGGGAAGGTGAGTGACTGTTCTGGATGGGCTGAACACAGAGGGGAAGCAGAGAGTGACTGTTCTGGATGGGCTGAACACAGAGGGGAAGCAGAGAGTGACTGTTCTGGATGGGCTGAACACAGAGGGGAGGCAGAGAGTGACTGTTCTGGATGGGCTGAATGCAGAGGGGAAGGTGAGTGACTGTTCTGGAGGGGCTGAACACAGAGGGGAAGCAGAGAATGACTGTTCTGGATGGGCTGAACACAGGGGAAGGTGAGTGATTGTTCTGGATGGGCTGAAAACAGAGGGGAAGGTGAGTGACTGTTCTGGATGGGCTGAACACAGAGGGGAAGGTGAGTGACTGTTCTGGATGGGCTGAACACAGATGGGAAGCTGAGTGACTGTTCTGGAGGGGCTGAACGCAGAGGGGAAGGTGAGTGACTGTTCTGGATGGGCTGAACACAGGGGAAGGTGAGTGACGGTTCTGGATGGGCTGAACACAGGGGAAGCTCAGTGACGGTTCTGGATGGGCTGAACACAGAGAGGAAGGTGAGTAACTGTTCTGGATGGGCTGAACACACAGGGGAAGGTGAGTAACGGTTCTGGATGGGCTGAACACAGAGGGGAAGGTGAGTGACTGTTCTGGATGGGCTGAACACAGAGGGGAAGGTGAGTGACGGTTCTGGATGGGCTGAACACAGAGGGGAAGGTGAGTGACTGTTCTGGATGGGCTGAACACAGAGCGGAAGGTGAGTGACTGTTCTGGATGGGCTGAACACAGAGGGGAAGGTGAGTGACGGTTCTGGATGGGCTGAACACAGAGGGGAAGGTGAGTGACTTCTGGATGGGCTGAACACAGAGGGGAAGCAGAGAGTGACTGTTCTGGATGGGCTGAACACAGAGGGGAAGCGGAGAGTGACTGTTCTGGATGGGCTGAACACAGAGGGGAAGCAGAGAGTGACTGTTCTGGATGGGCTGAACCCAGAGGGGAAGCAGGGAGTGACTGTTCTGGATGGGCTGAACACAGGGGAAGGTGAGTGACTGTTCTGGATGGGCTGAACACAGAGGGGAAGGTGAGTGATTGTTCTGCATGGGCTGAACGCAGAGGGGAAGGTGAGTGACTGTTCTGGATGGGCTGAACGCAGAGGGGAAAGTGGGTGACTGTTCTGGATGGGCTGAACGCAGAGGGGAAGGTGAGTGACTGTTCTGGATGGGCTGAATGCAGAGGGGAAGGTGAGTGACTTCTGGATGGGCTGAACACAGAGGGGAAGCAGAGAGTGACTGTTCTGGATGGGCTGAACACAGAGGGGAAGCAGAGACTGACTGTTCTGGATGGGCTGAACACAGAGGGGAAGGTGAGTGACGGTTCTGGATGGGCTGAACACAGAGGGGAAGGTGAGTGATTGTTCTGGATGGGCTGAACGCAGAGGGGAAGGTGAGTGACTGTTCTGGATGGGCTGAACAGAGAGGGGAAGGTGAGTGACGGTTCTGGATGGGCTGAACACAGGGGAAGGTGAGTGACGGTTCTGGATGGGCTGAACACAGAGGGGAAGGTGAGTGACTGTTCTGGATGGGCTGAACACAGAGGGGAAGCAGTGAGTGACTGTTCTGGATGGGATGAACAGAGAGAGGAAGCAGAGAATCACTGATCTGGATGGGGTGAACACAGAGGGGAAGGTGAGTGAGTGTTCTGGATGGGCTGAACACAGAGGGGAAGGTGAGTGACTGTTCTGGATGGGCTGAACACAGAGGGGAAGGTGAGTGACTGTTCTGGATGGGCTGAACACAGAGGGGAATGTGAGTGACTGTTCCGGATGGTCTGAACACAGAGGGGAAGCAGAGAGTGACTGTTCTGGATGGGCTGAACATAGAGGGGAAGCAGAGAGTGACTGTTCTGGATGGGCTGAACACAGAGGGGAAGCAGAGAGTGACTGTTCTGGATGGGCTGAACGCAGAGGGGAAGGTGAGTGACTGTTCTAGAGGGGCTGAACACAGAGGGGAAGCAGAGAGTGACTGTTCTGGATGGGCTGAACACAGGGGAAGGTGAGTGACTGTTCTGGATGGGCTGAACACAGACGGGAAGGTGAGTGACTGTGCTGGAGGGGCTGAACACAGAGGGGAATGTGAGTGACTGTTCTGGATGGGCTGAACACAGAGGGGAAGCAGAGAGTAACTGTTCTGGATGGGCTGAACACAGGGGAAGGTGAGTGACTGTTCTGGATGGGCTGAACACAGAGGGGAAGGTGAGTGACTGTTCTGGATGGGCTGAATACAGAGGGGAAGGTGAGTGACTGTTCTGGATGGGCTGAATGCAGAGGGGAAGCTCAGTGACTGTTCTAGATGGGCTGAACACAGACGGGAAGGTGAGTGACTGTTCTGGATGGGCTGAACACAGAGGGGAAGGTGAGTGACTGTTCTGGATGGGCTGAACACAGAGGGGAAGGTGAGTGAGTGTTCTGGATGGGCTGAACACAGAGGGGAAGGTGAGTGACTGTTCTGGATGGGCTGAACACAGAGCGGAAGGTGACTGACGGTTCTGGATGGGCTGAACACAGAGGGGAAGCAGAGAGTGACTGTTCTGGATGGGCTGAACACAGAGGGGAAGCGGAGAGTGACTGTTCTGGATGGGCTGAACACAGAGGGGAAGCAGAGAGTGACTGTTCTGGATGGGCTGAACACAGGGGAAGGTGAGTGACTGTTCTGGATGGGCTGAACACAGAGGGGAAGGTGAGTGACTGTTCTGGATGGGCTGAATACAGAGGGGAAGGTGAGTGACTGTTCTGGATGGGCTGAATGCAGAGGGGAAGCTCAGTGACTGTTCTAGATGGGCTGAACACAGACGGGAAGGTGAGTGACTGTTCTGGATGGGCTGAACACAGAGGGGAAGGTGAGTGACTGTTCTGGATGGGCTGAACACAGAGGGGAAGGTGAGTGAGTGTTCTGGATGGGCTGAACACAGAGGGGAAGGTGAGTGACTGTTCTGGATGGGCTGAACACAGAGCGGAAGGTGACTGACGGTTCTGGATGGGCTGAACACAGAGGGGAAGCAGAGAGTGACTGTTCTGGATGGGCTGAACACAGAGGGGAAGCGGAGAGTGACTGTTCTGGCTGGGCTGAACACAGAGGGGAAGGTGAGTGATTGTTCTGGATTGGCTGAACGCAGAGGGGAAGGTGAGTGACTGTTCTGGATGGGCTGAACACAGAGGGGAAGCGGAGAGTGACTGTTCTGGATGGGCTGAACACAGAGGGGAAGCAGAGAGTGACTGTTCTGGATGGGCTGAACACAGAGGGGAAGCAGGGAGTGACTGTTCTGGATGGGCTGAACACAGGGGAAGGTGAGTGACTGTTCTGGATGGGCTGAACACAGAGGGGAAGGTGAGTGATTGTTCTGGATGGGCTGAACACAGAGGGGAAGCAGAGTGTGACTGTTCTGGATGGGCTGAACGCAGAGGGGAAAGTGAGTGACTGTTCTGGATGGGATGAACGCAGAGGGGAACGTGAGTGACTGTTCTGGATGGGCTGAATGCAGAGGGGAAGGTGAGTGACTTCTTGATGGGCTGAACACAGAGGGGAAGCAGAGAGTGACTGTTCTGGATGGGCTGAACACAGAGGGGAAGCAGAGAGTGACTGTTCTGGATGGGCTGAACACAGAGGGGAAGGTGAGTGACGGTTCTGGATGGGCTGAACACAGGGGAAGGTGAGTGACTGTTCTGGATGGGCTGAACACAGAGGGGAAGGTGAGTGATTGTTCTGGATGGGCTGAACACAGAGGGGAAGCAGAGTGTGACTGTTCTGGATGGGCTGAACGCAGAGGGGAAAGTGAGTGACTGTTCTGGATGGGCTGAACGCAGAGGGGAAGGTGAGTGACTTCTGGATGGGCTGAACACAGAGGGGAAGCGGAGAGTGACTGTTCTGGATGGGCTGAACACAGAGGGGAAGGTGAGTGACGGTTCTGGATGGGCTGAACACAGAGGGGAAGGTGAGTGACGGTTCTGGATGGGCTGAACACAGGGGAAGGTGAGTGACTGTTCTGGATGGGCTGAACACAGAGGGGAAGGTGAGTGATTGTTCTGGATGGGCTGAACGCAGAGGGGAAGGTGAGTGACTGTTCTGGATGGGCTGAACACGGAGGGGAAGGTGAGTGACGGTTCTGGATGGGCTGAACACAGGGGAAGGTGAGTGACGGTTCTGGATGGGCTGAACACAGAGGGGAAGGTGAGTGACGGTTCTGGATGGGCTGAACACAGAGGGGAAGGTGAGTGACTGTTCTGGATGGGCTGAACACAGGGGAAGGTGAGTGACTGTTCTGGATGGGCTGAACACAGAGGGGAATGTGAGTGACGGTTCTGGATGGGCTGAACGCAGACGGGAAGGTGAGTGACTGTTCTGGAGGGGCTGAACACAGAGGGGAAGGTGAGTGACTATTCTGGATGGGCTGAACACAGAGGGGAAGCAGAGAGTGACTGTTCTGGATGGGCTGAACACAGAGGAAGGTGAGTGACTGTTCTGGATGGGCTGAACACAGAGGGGAAGGTGAGTGACTGTTCTGGATGGGCTGAATACAGAGGGGAAGGTGAGTGACTGTTCTGGATGGGCTGAATACAGAGGGGAAGCTCAGTGACTGTTCTAGATGGGCTGAACGCAGAGGGGAAGCAGAGAGTGACTGTTCTGGATGGGCTGAACACAGACGGGAAGGTGAGTGACTGTTCTGGATGGGCTGAACACAGAGGGGAAGGTGAGTGACTGTTCTGGATGGGCTGAACACAGAGGGGAAGGTGAGTGACTGTTCCGGATGGGCTGAACACAGAGGGGAAGCAGAGAGTGACTGTTCTGGATGGGCTGAACACAGAGCGGAAGCAGAGAGTGACTGTTCTGGATGGGCTGAACACAGAGGGGAAGCAGAGAGTGACTGTTCTGAATGGGCTGAATGCAGAGGGGAAGGTAAGTGACTGTTCTGGAGGGGCTGAACACAGAGGGGAAGCAGAGAGTGACTGTTCTGGATGGGCTGAACACAGGGGAAGGTGAGTGACTGTTCTGGATGGGCTGAACACAGAGTGGAAGGTGAGTGACTGTTCTGGATGGGCTGAATACAGAGGGGAAGGTGAGTTACTGTTCTGGATGGGCTGAATACAGAGGGGAAGTTCAGTGACTGTTCTAGATGGGCTGAACGCAGAGGGGAAGCAGAGAGTGACTGTTCTGGATGGGCTGAACACAGAGCGGAAGCAGAGAGTGACTGTTCTGGATGGGCTGAACACAGAGGGGAAGCAGAGAGTGACTGTTCTGAATGGGCTGAATGCAGAGGGGAAGGTAAGTGACTGTTCTGGAGGGGCTGAACACAGAGGGGAAGCAGAGAGTGAGTGTTCTGGATTGGCTGAACACAGGGGAAGGTGAGTGACTGTTCTGGATGGGCTGAACACAGAGGGGAAGCAAAGAGTGACTGTTCTGGATGGGCTGAACGCAGAGGGGAAAGTGAGTGACTGTTCTGGATGGGATGAACGCAGAGGGGAACGTGAGTGACTGTTCTGGATGGGCTGAATGCAGAGGGCAAGGTGAGTGACTGTTCTGGATGGGCTGAACGCAGAGGGGTAGGTGAGTGACTGTTCTGGATGGGATGAGCGCAGAGGGGAAGCAGAGAGTGACTGTTCTGGATGGGCTGAACACAGAAGGGAAGCAGAGAGTCACTGTTCTGGATGGGCTGAACACAGAGGAGAAGGTGAGTGACTGTACTGGATGGGCTGAACACAGGGGAAGGTGAGTGATTGTTCTGGATGGGCTGAAAACAGAGGGGAAGGTCAGTGACTGTTCTGGATGGGCTGAACACAGAGGGGAAGCAGAGAGTGACTGTTCTGGATGGGCTGAACACAGAGCGGAAGCAGAGAGTGACTGATCTGGATGGGCTGGACACAGAGGGGAAGCAGAGAGTGACTGTTCTGGATGGGCTGAATGCAGAGGGGAAGGTAAGTGACTGTTCTGGAGGGGCTGAACACAGAGGGGAAGCAGAGAGTGAGTGTTCTGGATTGGCTGAACACAGGGGAAGGTGAGTGACTGTTCTGGATGGGCTGAACACAGAGGGGAAGGTGAGTGACTGTTCTGGATGGGCTGAACACGGAGGGGAAGCAGAGAGTGACTGTTCTGGATGGGCTGAACGCAGAGGGGAAAGTGAGTGACTGTTCTGGATGGGATGAACGCAGAGGGCAAGGTGAGTGACTGTTCTGGATGGGCTGAACGCAGAGGGGAAGGTGAGTGACTGTTCTGGATGGGATGAACGCAGAGGGGAAGCAGAGAGTGACTGTTCTGGATGGGCTGAACGCAGAGGGGAAAGTGAGTGACTGTTCTGGATGGGATGAACGCAGAGGGGAACGTGAGTGACTGTTCTGGATGGGCTGAATGCAGAGGGCAAGGTGAGTGACTGTTCTGGATGGGCTGAACGCAGAGGGGAAGGTGAGTGACTGTTCTGGATGGGCTGAACACAGAGGGGAAGCAGAGAGTGACTGTTCTGGATGGGCTGAACACAGAGGGGAAGCAGAGAGTGACTGTTCTGGATGGGCTGAACACAGAGGGGAGGCAGAGAGTGACTGTTCTGGATGGGCTGAATGCAGAGGGGAAGGTGAGTGACTGTTCTGGAGGGGCTGAACACAGAGGGGAAGCAGAGAATGACTGTTCTGGATGGGCTGAACACAGGGGAAGGTGAGTGATTGTTCTGGATGGGCTGAATGCAGAGGGCAAGCTGAGTGACTGTTCTGGAGGGGCTGAACGCAGAGGGGAAGGTGAGTGACTGTTCTGGATGGGCTGAACACAGGGGAAGGTGAGTGACGGTTCTGGATGGGCTGAACACAGGGGAAGCTCAGTGACGGTTCTGGATGGGCTGAACACAGAGAGGAAGGTGAGTAACTGTTCTGGATGGGCTGAACACACAGGGGAAGGTGAGTAACGGTTCTGGATGGGCTGAACACAGAGGGGAAGGTGAGTGACTGTTCTGGATGGGCTGAACACAGAGGGGAAGGTGAGTGACGGTTCTGGATGGGCTGAACACAGAGGGGAAGGTGAGTGACTGTTCTGGATGGGCTGAACACAGAGCGGAAGGTGAGTGACTGTTCTGGATGGGCTGAACACAGAGGGGAAGGTGAGTGACGGTTCTGGATGGGCTGAACACAGAGGGGAAGGTGAGTGACTTCTGGATGGGCTGAACACAGAGGGGAAGCAGAGAGTGACTGTTCTGGATGGGCTGAACACAGAGGGGAAGCGGAGAGTGACTGTTCTGGATGGGCTGAACACAGAGGGGAAGCAGAGAGTGACTGTTCTGGATGGGCTGAACACAGAGGGGAAGCAGGGAGTGACTGTTCTGGATGGGCTGAACACAGGGGAAGGTGAGTGACTGTTCTGGATGGGCTGAACACAGAGGGGAAGGTGAGTGATTGTTCTGCATGGGCTGAACGCAGAGGGGAAGGTGAGTGACTGTTCTGGATGGGCTGAACACAGAGGGGAAGCGGAGAGTGACTGTTCTGGATGGGCTGAACACAGAGGGGAAGCAGGGAGTGACTGTTCTGGATGGGCTGAACACAGGGGAAGGTGAGTGACTGTTCTGGATGGGCTGAACACAGAGGGGAAGGTGAGTGATTGTTCTGGATGGGCTGAACACAGAGGGGAAGCAGAGTGTGACTGTTCTGGATGGGCTGAACGCAGAGGGGAAAGTGGGTGACTGTTCTGGATGGGCTGAACGCAGAGGGGAAGGTGAGTGACTGTTCTGGATGGGCTGAATGCAGAGGGGAAGGTGAGTGACTTCTGGATGGGCTGAACACAGAGGGGAAGCAGAGAGTGACTGTTCTGGATGGGCTGAACACAGAGGGGAAGCAGAGACTGACTGTTCTGGATGGGCTGAACACAGAGGGGAAGGTGAGTGACGGTTCTGGATGGGCTGAACACAGAGGGGAAGGTGAGTGATTGTTCTGGATGGGCTGAACGCAGAGGGGAAGGTGAGTGACTGTTCTGGATGGGCTGAACAGAGAGGTGAAGGTGAGTGACGGTTCTGGATGGGCTGAACACAGGGGAAGGTGAGTGACGGTTCTGGATGGGCTGAACACAGAGGGGAAGGTGAGTGACTGTTCTGGATGGGCTGAACACAGAGGGGAAGCAGTGAGTGACTGTTCTGGATGGGATGAACAGAGAGAGGAAGCAGAGAATCACTGATCTGGATGGGGTGAACACAGAGGGGAAGGTGAGTGAGTGTTCTGGATGGGCTGAACACAGAGGGGAAGGTGAGTGACTGTTCTGGATGGGCTGAACACAGAGGGGAAGGTGAGTGACTGTTCTGGATGGGCTGAACACAGAGGGGAATGTGAGTGACTGTTCCGGATGGTCTGAACACAGAGGGGAAGCAGAGAGTGACTGTTCTGGATGGGCTGAACATAGAGGGGAAGCAGAGAGTGACTGTTCTGGATGGGCTGAACACAGGGGAAGGTGAGTGACTGTTCTGGCTGGGCTGAACACAGAGGGGAAGGTGAGTGATTGTTCTGGATGGGCTGAACGCAGAGGGGAAGGTGAGTGACTGTTCTGGATGGGCTGAACACAGAGGGGAAGCGGAGAGTGACTGTTCTGGATGGGCTGAACACAGAGGGGAAGCAGAGAGTGACTGTTCTGGATGGGCTGAACACAGAGGGGAAGCAGGGAGTGACTGTTCTGGATGGGCTGAACACAGGGGAAGGTGAGTGACTGTTCTGGATGGGCTGAACACAGAGGGGAAGGTGAGTGATTGTTCTGGATGGGCTGAACACAGAGGGGAAGCAGAGTGTGACTGTTCTGGATGGGCTGAACGCAGAGGGGAAAGTGAGTGACTGTTCTGGATGGGATGAACGCAGAGGGGAACGTGAGTGACTGTTCTGGATGGGCTGAATGCAGAGGGGAAGGTGAGTGACTTCTCGATGGGCTGAACACAGAGGGGAAGCAGAGAGTGACTGTTCTGGATGGGCTGAACACAGAGGGGAAGCAGAGAGTGACTGTTCTGGATGGGCTGAACACAGAGGGGAAGGTGAGTGACGGTTCTGGATGGGCTGAACACAGGGGAAGGTGAGTGACTGTTCTGGATGGGCTGAACACAGAGGGGAAGGTGAGTGATTGTTCTGGATGGGCTGAACACAGAGGGGAAGCAGAGTGTGACTGTTCTGGATGGGCTGAACGCAGAGGGGAAAGTGAGTGACTGTTCTGGATGGGCTGAACGCAGAGGGGAAGGTGAGTGACTTCTGGATGGGCTGAACACAGAGGGGAAGCAGAGAGTGACTGTTCTGGATGGGCTGAACACAGAGGGGAAGGTGAGTGACGGTTCTGGATGGGCTGAACACAGAGGGGAAGGTGAGTGACGGTTCTGGATGGGCTGAACACAGGGGAAGGTGAGTGACTGTTCTGGATGGGCTGAACACAGAGGGGAAGGTGAGTGATTGTTCTGGATGGGCTGAACGCAGAGGGGAAGGTGAGTGACTGTTCTGGATGGGCTGAACACGGAGGGGAAGGTGAGTGACGGTTCTGGATGGGCTGAACACAGGGGAAGGTGAGTGACGGTTCTGGATGGGCTGAACACAGAGGGGAAGGTGAGTGACGGTTCTGGATGGGCTGAACACAGAGGGGAAGGTGAGTGACTGTTCTGGATGGGCTGAACACAGGGGAAGGTGAGTGACTGTTCTGGATGGGCTGAACACAGAGGGGAATGTGAGTGACGGTTCTGGATGGGCTGAACGCAGACGGGAAGGTGAGTGACTGTTCTGGAGGGGCTGAACACAGAGGGAAGGTGAGTGACTATTCTGGATGGGCTGAACACAGAGGGGAAGCAGAGAGTGACTGTTCTGGATGGGCTGAACACAGGGGAAGGTGAGTGACTGTTCTGGATGGGCTGAACACAGAGGGGAAGGTGAGTGACTGTTCTGGATGGGCTGAATACAGAGGGGAAGGTGAGTGACTGTTCTGGATGGGCTGAATACAGAGGGGAAGCTCAGTGACTGTTCTAGATGGGCTGAACGCAGAGGGGGAAGCAGAGAGTGACTGTTCTGGATGGGCTGAACACAGACGGGAAGGTGAGTGACTGTTCTGGATGGGCTGAACACAGAGGGGAAGGTGAGTGACTGTTCTGGATGGGCTGAACACAGAGGGGAAGGTGAGTGACTGTTCCGGATGGGCTGAACACAGAGGGGAAGCAGAGAGTGACTGTTCTGGATGGGCTGAACACAGAGCGGAAGCAGAGAGTGACTGTTCTGGATGGGCTGAACACAGAGGGGAAGCAGAGAGTGACTGTTCTGAATGGCTGAATGCAGAGGGGAAGGTAAGTGACTGTTCTGGAGGGGCTGAACACAGAGGGGAAGCAGAGAGTGACTGTTCTGGATGGGCTGAACACAGGGGAAGGTGAGTGACTGTTCTGGATGGGCTGAACACAGAGTGGAAGGTGAGTGACTGTTCTGGATGGGCTGAATACAGAGGGGAAGGTGAGTTACTGTTCTGGATGGGCTGAATACAGAGGGGAAGCTCAGTGACTGTTCTAGATGGGCTGAACGCAGAGGGGAAGCAGAGAGTGACTGTTCTGGATGGGCTGAACACAGAGCGGAAGCAGAGAGTGACTGTTCTGGATGGGCTGAACACAGAGGGGAAGCAGAGAGTGACTGTTCTGAATGGGCTGAATGCAGAGGGGAAGGTAAGTGACTGTTCTGGAGGGGCTGAACACAGAGGGAAGCAGAGAGTGAGTGTTCTGATTGGCTGAACACAGGGGAAGGTGAGTGACTGTTCTGGATGGGCTGAACACAGAGGGGAAGCAGAGAGTGACTGTTCTGGATGGGCTGAACGCAGAGGGGAAAGTGAGTGACTGTTCTGGATGGGATGAACGCAGAGGGGAACGTGAGTGACTGTTCTGGATGGGCTGAATGCAGAGGGCAAGGTGAGTGACTGTTCTGGATGGGCTGAACGCAGAGGGGTAGGTGAGTGACTGTTCTGGATGGGATGAGCGCAGAGGGGAAGCAGAGAGTGACTGTACTGGATGGGCTGAACACAGGGGAAGGTGAGTGATTGTTCTGGATGGGCTGAAACAGAGGGAAGGTCAGTGACTGTTCTGGATGGGCTGAACACAGAGGGGAAGCAGAGAGTGACTGTTCTGGATGGGCTGAACACAGAGCGGAAGCAGAGAGTGACTGATCTGGATGGGCTGGACACAGAGGGGAAGCAGAGAGTGACTGTTCTGGATGGGCTGAATGCAGAGGGGAAGGTAAGTGACTGTTCTGGAGGGGCTGAACACAGAGGGAAGCAGAGAGTGAGTGTTCTGGATTGGCTGAACACAGGGGAAGGTGAGTGACTGTTCTGGATGGGCTGAACACAGAGGGGAAGGTGAGTGACTGTTCTGGATGGGCTGAACACGGAGGGGAAGCAGAGAGTGACTGTTCTGGATGGGCTGAACGCAGAGGGGAAAGTGAGTGACTGTTCTGGATGGGATGAACGCAGAGGGCAAGGTGAGTGACTGTTCTGGATGGGCTGAACGCAGAGGGGAAGGTGAGTGACTGTTCTGGATGGGATGAACGCAGAGGGGAAGCAGAGAGTGACTGTTCTGGATGGGCTGAACGCAGAGGGGAAAGTGAGTGACTGTTCTGCATGGGATGAACGCAGAGGGGAACGTGAGTGACTGTTCTGGATGGGCTGAATGCAGAGGGCAAGGTGAGTGACTGTTCTGGATGGGCTGAACGCAGAGGGGAAGGTGAGTGACTGTTCTGGATGGGCTGAACACAGAGGGGAAGCAGAGAGTGACTGTTCTGGATGGGCTGAACACAGAGGGGAAGCAGAGAGTGACTGTTCTGGATGGGCTGAACGCAGAGGGGAAAGTGAGTGACTGTTCTGCATGGGATGAACGCAGAGGGGAACGTGAGTGACTGTTCTGGATGGGCTGAATGCAGAGGGTAAGGTGAGTGACTGTTCTGGATGGGCTGAACGCAGAGGGGAAGGTGAGTGACTGTTCTGAGGGGCTGAACACAGAGGGGAAGCAGAGAATGACTGTTCTGGATGGGCTGAACACAGGGGAAGGTGAGTGATTGTTCTGGATGGGCTGAATGCAGAGGGCAAGGTGAGTGACTGTTCTGGATGGGCTGAACGCAGAGGGGAAGGTGAGTGACTGTTCTGGATGGGATGAACGCAGAGGGGAAGCAGAGAGTGACTGTTGTGGATGGGCTGAACGCAGAGGGGAAAGTGAGTGACTGTTCTGGATGGGATGAACGCAGAGGGGAACGTGAGTGACTGTTCTGGATGGGCTGAATGCAGAGGGCAAGGTGAGTGACTGTTCTGGATGGGCTGAACGCAGAGGGGAAGGTGAGTGACTGTTCTGGATGGGCTGAACACAGAGGGGAAGCAGAGAGTGACTGTTCTGGATGGGCTGAACACAGAGGGGAAGCAGAGAGTGACTGTTCTGGATGGGCTGAACACAGAGGGGAGGCAGAGAGTGACTGTTCTGGATGGGCTGAATGCAGAGGGGAAGGTGAGTGACTGTTCTGGAGGGGCTGAACACAGAGGGGAAGCAGAGAATGACTGTTCTGGATGGGCTGAACACAGGGGAAGGTGAGTGATTGTTCTGGATGGGCTGAAAACAGAGGGGAAGGTGAGTGACTGTTCTGGATGGGCTGAACACAGAGGGGAAGGTGAGTGACTGTTCTGGATGGGCTGAACACAGATGGGAAGCTGAGTGACTGTTCTGGAGGGGCTGAACGCAGAGGGGAAGGTGAGTGACTGTTCTGGATGGGCTGAACACAGGGGAAGGTGAGTGACGGTTCTGGATGGGCTGAACACAGGGGAAGCTCAGTGACGGTTCTGGATGGGCTGAACACAGAGAGGAAGGTGAGTAACTGTTCTGGATGGGCTGAACACACAGGGGAAGGTGAGTAACGGTTCTGGATGGGCTGAACACAGAGGGGAAGGTGAGTGACTGTTCTGGATGGGCTGAACACAGAGGGGAAGGTGAGTGACGGTTCTGGATGGGCTGAACACAGAGGGGAAGGTGAGTGACTGTTCTGGATGGGCTGAACACAGAGCGGAAGGTGAGTGACTGTTCTGGATGGGCTGAACACAGAGGGGAAGGTGAGTGACGGTTCTGGATGGGCTGAACACAGAGGGGAAGGTGAGTGACTTCTGGATGGGCTGAACACAGAGGGGAAGCAGAGAGTGACTGTTCTGGATGGGCTGAACACAGAGGGGAAGCGGAGAGTGACTGTTCTGGATGGGCTGAACACAGAGGGGAAGCAGAGAGTGACTGTTCTGGATGGGCTGAACACAGAGGGGAAGCAGGGAGTGACTGTTCTGGATGGGCTGAACACAGGGGAAGGTGAGTGACTGTTCTGGATGGGCTGAACACAGAGGGGAAGGTGAGTGATTGTTCTGCATGGGCTGAACGCAGAGGGGAAGGTGAGTGACTGTTCTGGATGGGCTGAACACAGAGGGGAAGCGGAGAGTGACTGTTCTGGATGGGCTGAACACAGAGGGGAAGCAGAGAGTGACTGTTCTGGATGGGCTGAACACAGAGGGGAAGCAGGGAGTGACTGTTCTGGATGGGCTGAACACAGGGGAAGGTGAGTGACTGTTCTGGATGGGCTGAACACAGAGGGGAAGGTGAGTGATTGTTCTGGATGGGCTGAACACAGAGGGGAAGCAGAGTGTGACTGTTCTGGATGGGCTGAACGCAGAGGGGAAAGTGGGTGACTGTTCTGGATGGGCTGAACGCAGAGGGAAGGTGAGTGACTGTTCTGGATGGGCTGAATGCAGAGGGGAAGGTGAGTGACTTCTGGATGGGCTGAACACAGAGGGGAAGCAGAGAGTGACTGTTCTGGATGGGCTGAACACAGAGGGGAAGCAGAGACTGACTGTTCTGGATGGGCGGAACACAGAGGGGAAGGTGAGTGACGGTTCTGGATGGGCTGAACACAGAGGGGAAGGTGAGTGATTGTTCTGGATGGGCTGAACGCAGAGGGGAAGGTGAGTGACTGTTCTGGATGGGCTGAACAGAGAGGGGAAGGTGAGTGACGGTTCTGGATGGGCTGAATGCAGAGGGGAAGGTGAGTGACTGTTCTGGAGGGGCTGAACACAGAGGGGAAGCAGAGAATGACTGTTCTGGATGGGCTGAACACAGGGGAAGGTGAGTGATTGTTCTGGATGGGCTGAAAACAGAGGGGAAGGTGAGTGACTGTTCTGGATGGGCTGAACACAGAGGGGAAGGTGAGTGACTGTTCTGGATGGGCTGAACACAGATGGGAAGCTGAGTGACTGTTCTGGAGGGGCTGAACGCAGAGGGGAAGGTGAGTGACTGTTCTGGATGGGCTGAACACAGGGGAAGGTGAGTGACGGTTCTGGATGGGCTGAACACAGGGAAGCTCAGTGACGGTTCTGGATGGGCTGAACACAGAGAGGAAGGTGAGTAACTGTTCTGGATGGGCTGAACACACAGGGGAAGGTGAGTAACGGTTCTGGATGGGCTGAACACAGAGGGGAAGGTGAGTGACTGTTCTGGATGGGCTGAACACAGAGGGGAAGGTGAGTGACGGTTCTGGATGGGCTGAACACAGAGGGGAAGGTGAGTGACTGTTCTGGATGGGCTGAACACAGAGCGGAAGGTGAGTGACTGTTCTGGATGGGCTGAACACAGAGGGGAAGGTGAGTGACGGTTCTGGATGGGCTGAACACAGAGGGGAAGGTGAGTGACTTCTGGATGGGCTGAACACAGAGGGGAAGCAGAGAGTGACTGTTCTGGATGGGCTGAACACAGAGGGGAAGCGGAGAGTGACTGTTCTGGATGGGCTGAACACAGAGGGGAAGCAGAGAGTGACTGTTCTGGATGGGCTGAACACAGAGGGGAAGCAGGGAGTGACTGTTCTGGATGGGCTGAACACAGGGGAAGGTGAGTGACTGTTCTGATGGGCTGAACACAGAGGGGAAGGTGAGTGATTGTTCTGCATGGGCTGAACGCAGAGGGGAAGGTGAGTGACTGTTCTGGATGGGCTGAACACAGAGGGGAAGCAGAGAGTGACTGTTCTGGATGGGCTGAACACAGAGGGGAAGCAGGGAGTGACTGTTCTGGATGGGCTGAACACAGGGGAAGGTGAGTGACTGTTCTGGATGGGCTGAACACAGAGGGGAAGGTGAGTGATTGTTCTGGATGGGCTGAACACAGAGGGGAAGCAGAGTGTGACTGTTCTGGATGGGCTGAACGCAGAGGGGGAAAGTGGGTGACTGTTCTGGATGGGCTGAACGCAGAGGGGAAGGTGAGTGACTGTTCTGGATGGGCTGAATGCAGAGGGGAAGGTGAGTGACTACTGGATGGGCTGAACACAGAGGGGAAGCAGAGAGTGACTGTTCTGGATGGGCTGAACACAGAGGGGAAGCAGAGACTGACTGTTCTGGATGGCTGAACACAGAGGGGAAGGTGAGTGACGGTTCTGGATGGGCTGAACACAGGGGAAGGTGAGTGACGGTTCTGGATGGGCTGAACACAGGGGAAGGTGAGTGACGGTTCTGGATGGGCTGAACACAGAGGGGAAGGTGAGTGACTGTTCTGGATGGGCTGAACACAGAGGGGAAGCAGTGAGTGACTGTTCTGGATGGGATGAACAGAGAGAGGAAGCAGAGAATCACTGATCTGGATGGGGTGAACACAGAGGGGAAGGTGAGTGAGTGTTCTGGATGGGCTGAACACAGAGGGGAAGGTGAGTGACTGTTCTGGATGGGCTGAACACAGAGGGGAAGGTGAGTGACTGTTCTGGATGGGCTGAACACAGAGGGGAATGTGAGTGACTGTTCTGGATGGTCTGAACACAGAGGGGAAGCAGAGAGTGACTGTTCTGGATGGGCTGAACATAGAGGGGAAGCAGAGAGTGACTGTTCTGGATGGTCTGAACACAGAGGGGAAGCAGAGAGTGACTGTTCTGGATGGGCTGAACGCAGAGGGGAAGGTGAGTGACTGTTCTAGAGGGGCTGAACACAGAGGGGAAGCAGAGAGTGACTGTTCTGGATGGGCTGAACACAGGGAAGGTGAGTGACTGTTCTGGATGGGCTGAACACAGACGGGAAGGTGAGTGACTGTGCTGGAGGGGCTGAACACAGAGGGGAATGTGAGTGACTGTTCTGGATGGGCTGAACACAGAGGGGAAGCAGAGAGTAACTGTTCTGGATGGGCTGAACACAGGGGAAGGTGAGTGACTGTTCTGGATGGGCTGAACACAGAGGGGAAGGTGAGTGACTGTTCTGGATGGGCTGAATACAGAGGGGAAGGTGAGTGACTGTTCTGGATGGGCTGAATGCAGAGGGGAAGCTCAGTGACTGTTCTAGATGGGCTGAACACAGACGGGAAGGTGAGTGACTGTTCTGGATGGGCTGAACACAGAGGGGAAGGTGAGTGACTGTTCTGGATGGGCTGAACACAGAGGGGAAGGTGAGTGAGTGTTCTGGATGGGCTGAACACAGAGGGGAAGGTGAGTGACTGTTCTGGATGGGCTGAACACAGAGCGGAAGGTGACTGACGGTTCTGGATGGGCTGAACACAGAGGGGAAGCAGAGAGTGACTGTTCTGGATGGGCTGAACACAGAGGGGAAGCGGAGAGTGACTGTTCTGGATGTGCTGAACACAGAGGGGAAGCAGAGAGTGACTGTTCTGGATGGGTTGAACACAGAGGGGAAGCAGGGAGTGACTGTTCTGGATGGGCTGAACACAGGGGAAGGTGAGTGACTGTTCTGGCTGGGCTGAACACAGAGGGGAAGGTGAGTGATTGTTCTGGATGGGCTGAACGCAGAGGGGAAGGTGAGTGACTGTTCTGGATGGGCTGAACACAGAGGGGAAGCGGAGAGTGACTGTTCTGGATGGGCTGAACACAGAGGGGAAGCAGAGAGTGACTGTTCTGGATGGGCTGAACACAGAGGGGAAGCAGGGAGTGACTGTTCTGGATGGGCTGAACACAGGGGAAGGTGAGTGACTGTTCTGGATGGGCTGAACACAGAGGGGAAGGTGAGTGATTGTTCTGGATGGGCTGAACACAGAGGGGAAGCAGAGTGTGACTGTTCTGGATGGGCTGAACGCAGAGGGGAAAGTGAGTGACTGTTCTGGATGGGATGAACGCAGAGGGGAACGTGAGTGACTGTTCTGGATGGGCTGAATGCAGAGGGGAAGGTGAGTGACTTCTCGATGGGCTGAACACAGAGGGGAAGCAGAGAGTGACTGTTGTGGATGGGCTGAACACAGAGGGGAAGCAGAGAGTGACTGTTCTGGATGGGCTGAACACAGAGGGGAAGGTGAGTGACGGTTCTGGATGGGCTGAACACAGGGGAAGGTGAGTGACTGTTCTGGATGGGCTGAACACAGAGGGGAAGGTGAGTGATTATTCTGGATGGGCTGAACGCAGAGGGGAAGGTGAGTGACTGTTCTGGATGGGCTGAACACAGAGGGGAAGGTTAGTGACTGGTCTGGATGGGCTGAACACAGAGGGGAAGGTGAGTGACTGTTCTGGATGGGCTGAACACAGAGGGGAAGGTGAGTGACTGTTCCGGATGGGCTGAACACAGAGGGGAAGCAGAGAGTGACTGTTCTGGATGGGCTGAACACAGAGCGGAAGCAGAGAGTGACTGTTCTGGATGGGCTGAACACAGAGGGGAAGCAGAGAGTGACTGTTCTGAATGGGCTGAATGCAGAGGGGAAGGTAAGTGACTGTTCTGGAGGGGCTGAACACAGAGGGGAAGCAGAGAGTGAGTGTTCTGGATTGGCTGAACACAGGGGAAGGTGAGTGACTGTTCTGGATGGGCTGAACACAGAGGGGAAGCAGAGAGTGACTGTTCTGGATGGGCTGAACGCAGAGGGGAAAGTGAGTGACTGTTCTGGATGGGCTGAATGCAGAGGGCAAGGTGAGTGACTGTTCTGGATGGGCTGAACGCAGAGGGGTAGGTGAGTGACTGTTCTGGATGGGATGAACGGAGAGGGGAAGCAGAGAGTGACTGTTCTGGATGGGCTGAACACAGAAGGGAAGCAGAGAGTCACTGTTCTGGATGGGCTGAACACAGAGGAGAAGGTGAGTGACTGTACTGGATGGGCTGAACACAGGGGAAGGTGAGTGATTGTTCTGGATGGGCTGAAAACAGAGGGGAAGGTCAGTGACTGTTCTGGATGGGCTGAACACAGAGGGGAAGCAGAGAGTGACTGTTCTGGATGGGCTGAACACAGAGCGGAAGCAGAGAGTGACTGTTCTGGATGGGCTGGACACAGAGGGGAAGCAGAGAGTGACTGTTCTGGATGGGCTGAATGCAGAGGGGAAGGTAAGTGACTGTTCTGGAGGGGCTGAACACAGAGGGGAAGCAGAGAGTGAGTGTTCTGGATTGGCTGAACACAGGGGAAGGTGAGTGACTGTTCTGGATGGGCTGAACACAGAGGGGAAGGTGAGTGACTGTTCTGGATGGGCTGAACACGGAGGGGAAGCAGAGAGTGACTGTTCTGGATGGGCTGAACGCAGAGGGGAAAGTGAGTGACTGTTCTGGATGGGATGAACGCAGAGGGGAACGTGAGTGACTGTTCTGGATGGGCTGAATGCAGAGGGCAAGGTGAGTGACTGTTCTGGATGGGCTGAACGCAGAGGGGAAGGTGAGTGACTGTTCTGGATGGGATGAACGCAGAGGGGAAGCAGAGAGTGACTGTTCTGGATGGGCTGAACACAGAGGGGAAGCAGAGAGTCACTGTTCTGCATGGGCTGAACACAGAGGAGAAGGTGAGTGACTGTTCTGGATGGGCTGAACACAGAGGGGAAGGTGAGTGACTGTTCTGGATGGGCTGAACACAGAGGGGAAGGTGAGTGACTGTTCTGGATGGGCTGAACACAGAGCGGAAGGTGACTGACGGTTCTGGATGGGCTGAACACAGAGGGGTAGGTGAGTGACTGTTCTGGATGGGCTGAATGCAGAGGGCAAGGTGAGTGACTGTTCTGGATGGGCTGAACGCAGAGGGGTAGGTGAGTGACTGTTCTGGATGGGATGAACGGAGACGGGAAGCAGAGAGAGACTGTTCTGGATGGGCTGAACACAGAAGGGAAGCAGAGAGTCACTGTTCTGGATGGGCTGAACACAGAGGAGAAGGTGAGTGACTGTACTGGATGGGCTGAACACAGGGGAAGGTGAGTGATTGTTCTGGATGGGCTGAACGGAGAGGGGAAGGTGAGTGAGTGTTCTGGATGGGATGAACGCAGAGGGGAAGCAGAGAGTGACTGTTCTGGATCTGCTGAATGCAGAGGGCAGGGTGTGTCACTGTTCTGGATGGGCTGAACGCAGAGGGGAAGGTGAGTGACTGTTCTGGATGGGCTGAACGCAGAGGGGAAGGTGAGTGACGGTTCTGGATGTGCTGAACACAGAGGGGAGGCAGAGAGTGACTGTTCTGGATGGACTGAACACAGGGGAAGGTGAGTGACCGTTTTGGATGGGTTGAACAAGAGGCGAAGGTGAGTGACTGTTCTGGAAGAGCTGAACACAGAGGGGAAGCAGAGAGTGACTGTTCTGGATGGGCTAAACACAGAGGGGAAGCAGAGAGTCACTGTTCTGGATGGGCTGAACACAGAGGAGAAGGTGAGTGACTGTTCTGGATGGGCTGAACACAGAGGGGAAGGTGAGTGACTGTTCTGGATGGGCTGAACACAGAGGGGAAGCAGAGAGTGACTGTTCTGGATGGGCTGAATGTAGAGGGGAAGGTGAGTGACTGTTCTGGAGGGGCTGAACAGAGAGGGGAAGGTGAGTGACGGTTCTGGATGGGCTGAACACAGAGGGGAGGCAGAGAGTGACTGTTCTGGATGGACTGAACACAGGGGAAGGTGAGTGACTGTTCTGGATGGGTTGAACAAGAGGCGAAGGTGAGTGACTGTTCTGGAAGAGCTGAACACAGAGGGGAAGCAGAGAGTGACTGTTCTGGATGGGCTAAACACAGAGGGGAAGCAGAGAGTCACTGTTCTGGATGGGCTGAACACAGAGGAGAAGGTGAGTGACTGTTCTGGATGGGCTGAACACAGAGGGGAAGGTGAGTGACTTCTGGATGGGCTGAACACAGAGGGGAAGCAGAGAGTGACTGTTCTGGATGGGCTGAATGTAGAGGGGAAGGTGAGTGACTGTTCTGGAGGGGCTGAACAGAGAGGGGAAGGTGAGTGACTGTTCTGGATGGGCTGAACACAGAGGGGAAGGTGAGTGACGGTTCTGGATGGGCTGAACACAGAGGGGAAGGTGAGTGACTGTTCTGGATGGGCTGAACACAGAGGGGAAGGTGAGTGACTGTTCTGGATGGGCTGAACACAGAGGGGAAGCAGAGAGTGACTGTTCTGGATGGGCTGAACGCAGAGGGGAAGGTGAGTGACTGTTCTGGATGGGCTGAATGCAGAGGGGAAGCTGAGTGACTGTTCTGGATGGGCTGAACACAGATGGGAAGGTGAGTGATTGTTCTGGATGGGCTGAACATAGAGGGGAAGCAGAGAGTGACTGTTCTGGATGGGCTGAACACAGAGGGGAAGCAGAGAGTGACTGTTCTGGATGCGCTGAACATAGAGGGGAAGCAGAGAGTGACTGTTCTGGATGGGCTGAACACAGAGGGGAAGGTGAGTGACTGTTCTGGATGGGCTGAATACAGAGGGGAAGGTGAGTGACTGTTCTGGATGGGCTGAATACAGAGGGGAAGCTCAGTGACTGTTCTAGATGGGCTGAACGCAGAGCGGAAGCAGAGAGTGACTGTTCTGGATGGGCTGAACACAGACGGGAAGGTGAGTGACTGTTCTGGATGGGCTGTACACAGAGGGGAAGGTGAGTGACTGTTCTAGATGGGCTGAACACAGAGCGGAAGCAGAGAGTGAGTATTCTGGATGGGCTGAATGCAGAGGGGAAGGGAAGTGACTTCTGGAGGGGCTGAACACAGAGGGGAAGCAGAGAGTGAGTGTTATGGATTGGCTGAACACAGGGGAAGGTGAATGACGGTTCTGGATGGGCTGAACGCAGAGGGGAAGGTGAGTGACTCTTCTGGAGGGGATGAACACAGAGGGGAAGGTGAGTGACGGTTCTGGATGGGCTGAACACAGATGGGAAGGTGAGTGACTGTTCTGGATGGGCTGAACACAGAGGGGAAGGTGAGTGACGGTTCTGGATGGGCTGAACACAGACGGGAAGGTGAGTGACTGTTCTGGATGGGCTGAAAGCAGAGGGGAAGCAGAGAGTGACTGTTCTAGGTGGGCTGAACACAGAGGGGAAGCAGAGAGTGACGGTTCTGGATGGGCTGAACACAGAGGGGAAGGTGAGTGACTGTTCTGGATGGGCTGAATGCAGAGGGGAAGCAGAGAGTGACTGTTCTGGATGGGCTGAATGTAGAGGGGAAGGTGAGTGACTGTTCTGGAGGGGCTGAACAGAGAGGGGAAGGTGAGTGACTGTTCTGGATGGGCTGAACACAGAGGGGAAGGTGAGTGACGGTTCTGGATGGGCTGAACACAGAGGGGAAGGTGAGTGACTGTTCTGGATGGGCTGAACACAGAGGGGAAGGTGAGTGACTGTTCTGGATGGGCTGAACACAGAGGGGAAGCAGAGAGTGACTGTTCTGGATGGGCTGAACGCAGAGGGGAAGGTGAGTGACTGTTCTGGATGGGCTGAATGCAGAGGGGAAGCTGAGTGACTGTTCTGGATGGGCTGAACACAGATGGGAAGGTGAGTGATTGTTCTGGATGGGCTGAACATAGAGGGGAAGCAGAGAGTGACTGTTCTGGATGGGCTGAACACAGAGGGGAAGCAGAGAGTGACTGTTCTGGATGCGCTGAACATAGAGGGGAAGCAGAGAGTGACTGTTCTGGATGGGCTGAACACAGAGGGGAAGGTGAGTGACTGTTCTGGATGGGCTGAATACAGAGGGGAAGGTGAGTGACTGTTCTGGATGGGCTGAATACAGAGGGGAAGCTCAGTGACTGTTCTAGATGGGCTGAACGCAGAGCGGAAGCAGAGAGTGACTGTTCTGGATGGGCTGAACACAGAGGGGAAGGTGAGTGACTGTTCTGGATGGGCTGAACACAGAGGGGAAGGTGAGTGACTGTTCCGGATGGGCTGAACACAGAGGGGAAGCAGAGAGTGACTGTTCTAGATGGGCTGAACACAGAGCGGAAGCAGAGAGTGAGTATTCTGGATGGGCTGAATGCAGAGGGGAAGGGAAGTGACTTCTGGAGGGGCTGAACACAGAGGGGAAGCAGAGAGTGAGTGTTCTGGATTGGCTGAACACAGAGGGGAAGGTGAGTGACTCTTCTGGAGGGGATGAACACAGAGGGGAAGGTGAGTGACGGTTCTGGATGGGCTGAACACAGATGGGAAGGTGAGTGACTGTTCTGGATGGGCTGAACACAGAGGGGAAGGTGAGTGACGGTTCTGGATGGGCTGAACACAGACGGGAAGGTGAGTGACTCTTCTGGATGGGCTGAAAGCAGAGGGGAAGCAGAGAGTGACTGTTCTAGATGGGCTGAACACAGAGGGGAAGCAGAGAGTGACGGTTCTGGATGGGCTGAACACAGAGGGGAAGGTGAGTGACTGTTCTGGATGGGCTGAATGCAGAGGGGAAGCAGAGAGTGACTGTTCTGGATGGGCTGAACACAGAGGGGAAGGTGAGTGACTGTTCTGGAGGGGCTGAACACAGAGGGGAAGCAGAGAGTGACTGTTCTGGATGGGCTGAACACGGGAAGGTGAGTGACTGTTCTGGATGGGCTGAACACAGATGGGAAGGTGAGTGACTGTTCTGGATGGGCTGAATGCAGAGGGGAAGGTGAGTGACGGTTCTGGATGGTCTGAACGCAGAGGGCAAGGTGAGTGACTGTTCTGGAGGGGCTGTACGCAGAGGGGAAGGTGAGTGACGGTTCTGGATGGGCTGAACGCAGAGGGGAAGGTGAGTGATCTCTTCTGGAGGGGATGAACACAGAGGGGAGGGTGAGTGACGTTTCTGGATGGGCTGAACACAGAGGGGAAGCAGAGAGTGACTGTTCTGGATGGGCTGAACACAGAGGGGAAGCAGAGAGTGACTGTTCTGGATCGGCTGAACACAGGGGAAGGTGAGTGACTGTTCTGGATGGGCTGAACACAGAGGGGAAGGTGAGTGACTATGCTGGATGGGCTGAACGCAGAGGGGAAGGTGAGTGACGCTCCTGGATGGGCTAAAGGCAGAGGGCAAGGTGAGTGACTGTTCTGGAGGGGCTGAACAAGAGGGGAAGGTGAGTGACTGTTCTGGATGGGCTGAACGCAGAGGGGAAGGTGAGTGACTGTTCTGGATGGGCTGAATGCAGAGGGCAAGGTGAGTGACTGTTCTGGATGGGCTGAACGGAGAGGGGAAGGTGAGTGAGTGTTCTGGATGGGATGAACGCAGAGGGGAAGCAGAGAGTGACTGTTCTGGATCTGCTGAATGCAGAGGGCAGGGTGTGTCACTGTTCTGGATGGGCTGAACGCAGAGGGGAAGGTGAGTGACTGTTCTGGATGGGCTGAACGCAGAGGGGAAGGTGAGTGACGGTTCTGGATGGGCTGAACACAGAGGGGAGGCAGAGAGTGACTGTTCTGGATGGGCTGAACACAGGGGAAGGTGAGTGACTGTTCTGGATGGGCTGAACACAGAGGGGAAGGTGAGTGATTGTTCTGGATGGGCTGAACACAGAGGGGAAGCAGAGTGTGACTGTTCTGGATGGGCTGAACGCAGAGGGGAAAGTGAGTGACTGTTCTGGATGGGATGAACGCAGAGGGGAACGTGAGTGACTGTTCTGGATGGGCTGAATGCAGAGGGGAAGGTGAGTGACTTCTCGATGGGCTGAACACAGAGGGGAAGCAGAGAGTGACTGTTGTGGATGGGCTGAACACAGAGGGGAAGCAGAGAGTGACTGTTCTGGATGGGCTGAACACAGAGGGGAAGGTGAGTGACGGTTCTGGATGGGCTGAACACAGGGGAAGGTGAGTGACTGTTCTGGATGGGCTGAACACAGAGGGGAAGGTGAGTGATTATTCTGGATGGGCTGAACGCAGAGGGGAAGGTGAGTGACTGTTCTGGATGGGCTGAACACAGAGGGGAAGGTGAGTGACTGTTCTGGATGGGCTGAACACAGGGGAAGCAGAGAGTGACTGTTCTGGATGGGCTGAACACAGAGGGGAAGGTTAGTGACTGTTCTGGATGGGCTGAACACAGAGGGGAAGGTGAGTGACTGTTCTGGATGGGCTGAACACAGAGGGGAAGGTGAGTGACTGTTCCGGATGGGCTGAACACAGAGGGGAAGCAGAGAGTGACTGTTCTGGATGGGCTGAACACAGAGCGGAAGCAGAGAGTGACTGTTCTGGATGGGCTGAACACAGAGGGGAAGCAGAGAGTGACTGTTCTGAATGGGCTGAATGCAGAGGGAAAGGTAAGTGACTGTTCTGGAGGGGCTGAACACAGAGGGGAAGCAGAGAGTGACTGTTCTGGATGGGCTGAACGCAGAGGGGAAAGTGAGTGATTGTTCTGGATGGGCTGAATGCAGAGGGCAAGGTGAGTGACTGTTCTGGATGGGCTGAACGCAGAGGGGTAGGTGAGTGACTGTTCTGGATGGGATGAACGGAGAGGGGAAGCAGAGAGTGACTGTTCTGGATGGGCTGAACACAGAAGGGAAGCAGAGAGTCACTGTTCTGGATGGGCTGAACACAGAGGAGAAGGTGAGTGACTGTACTGGATGGGCTGAACACAGGGGAAGGTGAGTGATTGTTCTGGATGGGCTGAAAACAGAGGGGAAGGTCAGTGACTGTTCTGGATGGGCTGAACACAGAGGGGAAGCAGAGAGTGACTGTTCTGGATGGGCTGAACACAGAGCGGAAGCAGAGAGTGACTGTTCTGGATGGGCTGGACACAGAGGGGAAGCAGAGAGTGACTGTTCTGGATGGGCTGAATGCAGAGGGGAAGGTAAGTGACTGTTCTGGAGGGGCTGAACACAGAGGGGAAGCAGAGAGTGAGTGTTCTGGATTGGCTGAACACAGGGGAAGGTGAGTGACTGTTCTGGATGGGCTGAACACAGAGGGGAAGGTGAGTGACTGTTCTGGATGGGCTGAACACGGAGGGGAAGCAGAGAGTGACTGTTCTGGATGGGCTGAACGCAGAGGGGAAAGTGAGTGACTGTACTGGATGGGATGAACGCAGAGGGGAACGTGAGTGACTGTTCTGGATGGGCTGAATGCAGAGGGCAAGGTGAGTGACTGTTCTGGATGGGCTGAACGCAGAGGGGAAGGTGAGTGACTGTTCTGGATGGGATGAACGCAGAGGGGAAGCAGAGAGTGACTGTTCTGGATGGGCTGAACACAGAGGGGAAGCAGAGAGTCACTGTTCTGCATGGGCTGAACACAGAGGAGAAGGTGAGTGACTGTTCTGGATGGGCTGAACACAGAGGGGAAGGTGAGTGACTGTTCTGGATGGGCTGAACACAGAGGGGAAGGTGAGTGACTGTTCTGGATGGGCTGAACACAGAGCGGAAGGTGACTGACGGTTCTGGATGGGCTGAACACAGAGGGGTAGGTGAGTGACTGTTCTGGATGGGCTGAATGCAGAGGGCAAGGTGAGTGACTGTTCTGGATGGGCTGAACGCAGAGGGGTAGGTGAGTGACTGTTCTGGATGGGATGAACGGAGACGGGAAGCAGAGAGAGACTGTTCTGGATGGGCTGAACACAGAAGGGAAGCAGAGAGTCACTGTTCTGGATGGGCTGAACACAGAGGAGAAGGTGAGTGACTGTACTGGATGGGCTGAACACAGGGGAAGGTGAGTGATTGTTCTGGATGGGCTGAACGGAGAGGGGAAGGTGAGTGAGTGTTCTGGATGGGATGAACGCAGAGGGGAAGCAGAGAGTGACTGTTCTGGATCTGCTGAATGCAGAGGGCAGGGTGTGTCACTGTTCTGGATGGGCTGAACGCAGAGGGGAAGGTGAGTGACTGTTCTGGATGGGCTGAACGCAGAGGGGAAGGTGAGTGACGGTTCTGGATGGGCTGAACACAGAGGGGAGGCAGAGAGTGACTGTTCTGGATGGACTGAACACAGGGGAAGGTGAGTGACTGTTCTGGATGGGTTGAACAAGAGGCGAATGTGAGTGACTGTTCTGGAAGAGCTGAACACAGAGGGGAAGCAGAGAGTGACTGTTCTGGATGGGCTGAACACAGAGGGGAAGCAGAGAGTGACTGTTCTGGATGGGCTGAATGTAGAGGGGAAGGTGAGTGACTGTTCTGGAGGGGCTGAATAGAGAGGGGAAGGTGAGTGACGGTTCTGGATGGGCTGAACACAGAGGGGAGGCAGAGAGTGACTGTTCTGGATGGACTGAACACAGGGGAAGGTGAGTGACTGTTCTGGATGGGTTGAACAAGAGGCGAAGGTGAGTGACTGTTCTGGAAGAGCTGAACACAGAGGGGAAGCAGAGAGTGACTGTTCTGGATGGGCTAAACACAGAGGGGAAGCAGAGAGTCACTGTTCTGGATGGGCTGAACACAGAGGAGAAGGTGAGTGACTGTTCTGGATGGGCTGAACACAGAGGGGAAGGTGAGTGACTGTTCTGGATGGGCTGAACACAGAGGGGAAGCAGAGAGTGACTGTTCTGGATGGGCTGAATGTAGAGGGGAAGGTGAGTGACTGTTCTGGAGGGGCTGAACAGAGAGGGGAAGGTGAGTGACTGTTCTGGATGGGCTGAACACAGAGGGGAAGGTGAGTGACGGTTCTGGATGGGCTGAACACAGAGGGGAAGGTGAGTGACTGTTCTGGATGGGCTGAACACAGAGGGGAAGGTGAGTGACTGTTCTGGATGGGCTGAACACAGAGGGGAAGCAGAGAGTGACTGTTCTGGATGGGCTGAACGCAGAGGGGAAGGTGAGTGACTGTTCTGGATGGGCTGAATGCAGAGGGGAAGCTGAGTGACTGTTCTGGATGGGCTGAACACAGATGGGAAGGTGAGTGATTGTTCTGGATGGGCTGAACATAGAGGGGAAGCAGAGAGTGACTGTTCTGGATGGGCTGAACACAGAGGGGAAGCAGAGAGTGACTGTTCTGGATGCGCTGAACATAGAGGGGAAGCAGAGAGTGACTGTTCTGGATGGGCTGAACACAGAGGGGAAGGTGAGTGACTGTTCTGGATGGGCTGAATACAGAGGGGAAGGTGAGTGACTGTTCTGGATGGGCTGAATACAGAGGGGAAGCTCAGTGACTGTTCTAGATGGGCTGAACGCAGAGCGGAAGCAGAGAGTGACTGTTCTGGATGGGCTGAACACAGACGGGAAGGTGAGTGACTGTTCTGGATGGGCTGAACACAGAGGGGAAGGTGAGTGACTGTTCCGGATGGGCTGAACACAGAGGGGAAGCAGAGAGTGACTGTTCTAGATGGGCTGAACACAGAGCGGAAGCAGAGAGTGAGTATTCTGGATGGGCTGAATGCAGAGGGGAAGGGAAGTGACTTCTGGAGGGGCTGAACACAGAGGGGAAGCAGAGAGTGAGTGTTCTGGATTGGCTGAACACAGGGGAAGGTGAATGACGGTTCTGGATGGGCTGAACGCAGAGGGGAAGGTGAGTGACTCTTCTGGAGGGGATGAACACAGAGGGGAAGGTGAGTGACGGTTCTGGATGGGCTGAACACAGATGGGAAGGTGAGTGACTGTTCTGGATGGGCTGAACACAGAGGGGAAGGTGAGTGACGGTTCTGGATGGGCTGAACACAGACGGGAAGGTGAGTGACTGTTCTGGATGGGCTGAAAGCAGAGGGGAAGCAGAGAGTGACTGTTCTAGGTGGGCTGAACACAGAGGGGAAGCAGAGAGTGACGGTTCTGGATGGGCTGAACACAGAGGGGAAGGTGAGTGACTGTTCTGGATGGGCTGAATGCAGAGGGGAAGCAGAGAGTGACTGTTCTGGATGGGCTGAATGTAGAGGGGAAGGTGAGTGACTGTTCTGGAGGGGCTGAACAGAGAGGGGAAGGTGAGTGACTGTTCTGGATGGGCTGAACACAGAGGGGAAGGTGAGTGACGGTTCTGGATGGGCTGAACACAGAGGGGAAGGTGAGTGACTGTTCTGGATGGGCTGAACACAGAGGGGAAGGTGAGTGACTGTTCTGGATGGGCTGAACACAGAGGGGAAGCAGAGAGTGACTGTTCTGGATGGGCTGAACGCAGAGGGGAAGGTGAGTGACTGTTCTGGATGGGCTGAATGCAGAGGGGAAGCTGAGTGACTGTTCTGGATGGGCTGAACACAGATGGGAAGGTGAGTGATTGTTCTGGATGGGCTGAACATAGAGGGGAAGCAGAGAGTGACTGTTCTGGATGGGCTGAACACAGAGGGGAAGCAGAGAGTGACTGTTCTGGATGCGCTGAACATAGAGGGGAAGCAGAGAGTGACTGTTCTGGATGGGCTGAACACAGAGGGGAAGGTGAGTGACTGTTCTGGATGGGCTGAATACAGAGGGGAAGGTGAGTGACTGTTCTGGATGGGCTGAATACAGAGGGGAAGCTCAGTGACTGTTCTAGATGGGCTGAACGCAGAGCGGAAGCAGAGAGTGACTGTTCTGGATGGGCTGAACACAGAGGGGAAGGTGAGTGACTGTTCTGGATGGGCTGAACACAGAGGGGAAGGTGAGTGACTGTTCCGGATGGGCTGAACACAGAGGGGAAGCAGAGAGTGACTGTTCTAGATGGGCTGAACACAGAGCGGAAGCAGAGAGTGAGTATTCTGGATGGGCTGAATGCAGAGGGGAAGGGAAGTGACTTCTGGAGGGGCTGAACACAGAGGGGAAGCAGAGAGTGAGTGTTCTGGATTGGCTGAACACAGAGGGGAAGGTGAGTGACTCTTCTGGAGGGGATGAACACAGAGGGGAAGGTGAGTGACGGTTCTGGATGGGCTGAACACAGATGGGAAGGTGAGTGACTGTTCTGGATGGGCTGAACACAGAGGGGAAGGTGAGTGACGGTTCTGGATGGGCTGAACACAGACGGGAAGGTGAGTGACTCTTCTGGATGGGCTGAAAGCAGAGGGGAAGCAGAGAGTGACTGTTCTAGATGGGCTGAACACAGAGGGGAAGCAGAGAGTGACGGTTCTGGATGGGCTGAACACAGAGGGGAAGGTGAGTGACTGTTCTGGATGGGCTGAATGCAGAGGGGAAGCAGAGAGTGACTGTTCTGGATGGGCTGAACACAGAGGGGAAGGTGAGTGACTGTTCTGGAGGGGCTGAACACAGAGGGGAAGCAGAGAGTGACTGTTCTGGATGGGCTGAACACGGGAAGGTGAGTGACTGTTCTGGATGGGCTGAACACAGATGGGAAGGTGAGTGACTGTTCTGGATGGGCTGAATGCAGAGGGGAAGGTGAGTGACGGTTCTGGATGGTCTGAACGCAGAGGGCAAGGTGAGTGACTGTTCTGGAGGGGCTGTACGCAGAGGGGAAGGTGAGTGACGGTTCTGGATGGGCTGAACGCAGAGGGGAAGGTGAGTGATCTCTTCTGGAGGGGATGAACACAGAGGGGAGGGTGAGTGACGTTTCTGGATGGGCTGAACACAGAGGGGAAGCAGAGAGTGACTGTTCTGGATGGGCTGAACACAGAGGGGAAGCAGAGAGTGACTGTTCTGGATCGGCTGAACACAGGGGAAGGTGAGTGACTGTTCTGGATGGGCTGAACACAGAGGGGAAGGTGAGTGACTATGCTGGATGGGCTGAACGCAGAGGGGAAGGTGAGTGACGGTTCTGGATGGGCTAAAGGCAGAGGGCAAGGTGAGTGACTGTTCTGGAGGGGCTGAACAAGAGGGGAAGGTGAGTGACTGTTCTGGATGGGCTGAACGCAGAGGGGAAGGTGAGTGACTGTTCTGGATGGGCTGAATGCAGAGGGCAAGGTGAGTGACTGTTCTGGATGGGCTGAACGGAGAGGGGAAGGTGAGTGAGTGTTCTGGATGGGATGAACGCAGAGGGGAAGCAGAGAGTGACTGTTCTGGATCTGCTGAATGCAGAGGGCAGGGTGTGTCACTGTTCTGGATGGGCTGAACGCAGAGGGGAAGGTGAGTGACTGTTCTGGATGGGCTGAACGCAGAGGGGAAGGTGAGTGACGGTTCTGGATGGGCTGAACACAGAGGGGAGGCAGAGAGTGACTGTTCTGGATGGACTGAACACAGGGGAAGGTGAGTGACTGTTCTGGATGGGTTGAACAAGAGGCGAAGGTGAGTGACTGTTCTGGAAGAGCTGAACACAGAGGGGAAGCAGAGAGTGACTGTTCTGGATGGGCTAAACACAGAGGGGAAGCAGAGAGTCACTGTTCTGGATGGGCTGAACACAGAGGAGAAGGTGAGTGACTGTTCTGGATGGGCTGAACACAGAGGGGAAGGTGAGTGACTGTTCTGGATGGGCTGAACACAGAGGGGAAGCAGAGAGTGACTGTTCTGGATGGGCTGAATGTAGAGGGGAAGGTGAGTGACTGTTCTGGAGGGGCTGAACAGAGAGGGGAAGGTGAGTGACGGTTCTGGATGGGCTGAACACAGAGGGGAGGCAGAGAGTGACTGTTCTGGATGGACTGAACACAGGGGAAGGTGAGTGACTGTTCTGGATGGGTTGAACAAGAGGCGAAGGTGAGTGACTGTTCTGGAAGAGCTGAACACAGAGGGGAAGCAGAGAGTGACTGTTCTGGATGGGCTAAACACAGAGGGGAAGCAGAGAGTCACTGTTCTGGATGGGCTGAACACAGAGGAGAAGGTGAGTGACTGTTCTGGATGGGCTGAACACAGAGGGGAAGGTGAGTGACTGTTCTGGATGGGCTGAACACAGAGGGGAAGCAGAGAGTGACTGTTCTGGATGGGCTGAATGTAGAGGGGAAGGTGAGTGACTGTTCTGGAGGGGCTGAACAGAGAGGGGAAGGTTAGTGACTGTTCTGGATGGGCTGAACACAGAGGGGAAGGTGAGTGACGGTTCTGGATGGGCTGAACACAGAGGGGAAGGTGAGTGACTGTTCTGGATGGGCTGAACACAGAGGGGAAGGTGAGTGACTGTTCTGGATGGGCTGAACACAGAGGGGAAGCAGAGAGTGACTGTTCTGGATGGGCTGAACGCAGAGGGGAAGGTGAGTGACTGTTCTGGATGGGCTGAATGCAGAGGGGAAGCTGAGTGACTGTTCTGGATGGGCTGAACACAGATGGGAAGGTGAGTGATTGTTCTGGATGGGCTGAACATAGAGGGGAAGCAGAGAGTGACTGTTCTGGATGGGCTGAACACAGAGGGGAAGCAGAGAGTGACTGTTCTGGATGCGCTGAACATAGAGGGGAAGCAGAGAGTGACTGTTCTGGATGGGCTGAACACAGAGGGGAAGGTGAGTGACTGTTCTGGATGGACTGAATACAGAGGGGAAGGTGAGTGACTGTTCTGCATGGGCTGAATACAGAGGGGAAGCTCAGTGACTGTTCTAGATGGGCTGAACGCAGAGCGGAAGCAGAGAGTGACTGTTCTGGATGGGCTGAACACAGACGGGAAGGTGAGTGACTGTTCTGGATGGGCTGAACACAGAGGGGAAGGTGAGTGACTGTTCCGGATGGGCTGAACACAGAGGGGAAGCAGAGAGTGACTGTTCTAGATGGGCTGAACACAGAGCGGAAGCAGAGAGTGAGTATTCTGGATGGGCTGAATGCAGAGGGGAAGGGAAGTGACTTCTGGAGGGGCTGAACACAGAGGGGAAGCAGAGAGTGAGTGTTCTGGATTGGCTGAACACAGGGGAAGGTGAATGACGGTTCTGGATGGGCTGAACGCAGAGGGGAAGGTGAGTGACTCTTCTGGAGGGGATGAACACAGAGGGGAAGGTGAGTGACGGTTCTGGATGGGCTGAACACTGATGGGAAGGTGAGTGACTGTTCTGGATGGGCTGAACACAGAGGGGAAGGTGAGTGACGGTTCTGGATGGGCTGAACACAGACGGGAAGGTGAGTGACTGTTCTGGATGGGCTGAAAGCAGAGGGGAAGCAGAGAGTGACTGTTCTAGATGGGCTGAACACAGAGGGGAAGCAGAGAGTGACGGTTCTGGATGGGCTGAATGTAGAGGGGAAGGTGAGTGACTGTTCTGGAGGGGCTGAACAGAGAGGGGAAGGTGAGTGACTGTTCTGGATGGGCTGAACACAGAGGGGAAGGTGAGTGACGGTTCTGGATGGGCTGAACACAGAGGGGAAGGTGAGTGACTGTTCTGGATGGGCTGAACACAGAGGGGAAGGTGAGTGACTGTTCTGGATGGGCTGAACACAGAGGGGAAGCAGAGAGTGACTGTTCTGGATGGGCTGAACGCAGAGGGGAAGGTGAGTGACTGTTCTGGATGGGCTGAATGCAGAGGGGAAGCTGAGTGACTGTTCTGGATGGGCTGAACACAGATGGGAAGGTGAGTGATTGTTCTGGATGGGCTGAACATAGAGGGGAAGCAGAGAGTGACTGTTCTGGATGGGCTGAACACAGAGGGGAAGCAGAGAGTGACTGTTCTGGATGCGCTGAACATAGAGGGGAAGCAGAGAGTGACTGTTCTGGATGGGCTGAACACAGAGGGGAAGGTGAGTGACTGTTCTGGATGGGCTGAATACAGAGGGGAAGGT
Organism: Mobula birostris; assembly: GCF_030028105.1. Taxonomy (NCBI): domain Eukaryota; kingdom Metazoa; phylum Chordata; class Chondrichthyes; order Myliobatiformes; family Myliobatidae; genus Mobula; species Mobula birostris. Next base: position 98,488 of record NW_027278535.1, on the reverse strand, counting down.
GAGTGACTGTTCTGGATGGGCTGAATACAGAGGGGAAGCTCAGTGACTGTTCTAGATGGGCTGAACGCAGAGCGGAAGCAGAGAGTGACTGTTCTGGATGGGCTGAACACAGAGGGGAAGGTGAGTGACTGTTCTGGATGGGCTGAACACAGAGGGGAAGGTGAGTGACTGTTCCGGATGGGCTGAACACTGAGGGGAAGCAGAGAGCGACTGTTCTAGATGGGCTGAACACAGAGCGGAAGCAGAGAGTGAGTATTCTGGATGGGCTGAATGCAGAGGGGAAGGGAAGTGACTTCTGGAGGGGCTGAACACAGAGGGGAAGCAGAGAGTGAGTGTTCTGGATTGGCTGAACACAGGGGAAGGTGAATGACGGTTCTGGATAGGCTGAACGCAGAGGGGAAGGTGAGTGACTCTTCTGGAGGGGATGAACACAGAGGGGAAGGTGAGTGACGGTTCTGGATGGGCTGAACACAGATGGGAAGGTGAGTGACTGTTCTGGATGGGCTGAACACAGAGGGGAAGGTGAGTGACGGTTCTGGATGGGCTGAACACAGACGGGAAGGTGAGTGACTCTTCTGGATGGGCTGAAAGCAGAGGGGAAGCAGAGAGTGACTGTTCTAGATGGGCTGAACACAGAGGGGAAGCAGAGAGTGACGGTTCTGGATGGGCTGAACACAGAGGGGAAGGTGAGTGACTGTTCTGGATGGGCTGAATGCAGAGGGGAAGCAGAGAGTGACTGTTCTGGATGGGCTGAACACAGAGGGGAAGGTGAGTGACTGTTCTGGAGGGGCTGAACACAGAGGGGAAGCAGAGAGTGACTGTTCTGGATGGGCTGAACACGGGAAGGGGAGTGACTGTTCTGGATGGGCTGAACACAGATGGGAAGGTGAGTGACTGTTCTGGATGGGCTGAATGCAGAGGGGAAGGTGAGTGACGGTTCTGGATGGTCTGAACGCAGAGGGCAAGGTGAGTGACTGTTCTGGAGGGGCTGTACGCAGAGGGGAAGGTGAGTGACGGTTCTGGATGGGCTGAACGCAGAGGGGAAGGTGAGTGATCTCTTCTGGAGGGGATGAACACAGAGGGGAGGGTGAGTGACGTTTCTGGATGGGCTGAACACAGAGGGGAAGCAGAGAGTGACTGTTCTGGATGGGCTGAACACAGAGGGGAAGCAGAGAGTGCCTGTTCTGGATCGGCTGAACACAGGGGAAGGTGAGTGACTGTTCTGGATGGGCTGAACACAGAGGGGAAGGTGAGTGACTATGCTGGATGGGCTGAACGCAGAGGGGAAGGTGAGTGACGGTTCTGGATGGGCTAAAGGCAGAGGGCAAGGTGAGTGACTGTTCTGGAGGGGCTGAACAAGAGGGGAAGGTGAGTGACTGTTCTGGATGGGCTGAACGCAGAGGGGAAGGTGAGTGACTGTTCTGGATGGGCTGAATGCAGAGGGCAAGGTGAGTGACTGTTCTGGATGGGCTGAACGGAGAGGGGAAGGTGAGTGAGTGTTCTGGATGGGATGAACGCAGAGGGGAAGCAGAGAGTGACTGTTCTGGATCTGCTGAATGCAGAGGGCAGGGTGTGTCACTGTTCTGGATGGGCTGAACGCAGAGGGGAAGGTGAGTGACTGTTCTGGATGGGCTGAACGCAGAGGGGAAGGTGAGTGACGGTTCTGGATGGGCTGAACACAGAGGGGAGGCAGAGAGTGACTGTTCTGGATGGACTGAACACAGGGGAAGGTGAGTGACTGTTCTGGATGGGTTGAACAAGAGGCGAAGGTGAGTGACTGTTCTGGAAGAGCTGAACACAGAGGGGAAGCAGAGAGTGACTGTTCTGGATGGGCTAAACACAGAGGGGAAGCAGAGAGTCACTGTTCTGGATGGGCTGAACACAGAGGAGAAGGTGAGTGACTGTTCTGGATGGGCTGAACACAGAGGGGAAGGTGAGTGACTGTTCTGGATGGGCTGAACACAGAGGGGAAGCAGAGAGTGACTGTTCTGGATGGGCTGAATGTAGAGGGGAAGGTGAGTGACTGTTCTGGAGGGGCTGAACAGAGAGGGGAAGGTGAGTGACGGTTCTGGATGGGCTGAACACAGAGTGGAGGCAGAGAGTGACTGTTCTGGATGGACTGAACACAGGGGAAGGTGAGTGACTGTTCTGGATGGGTTGAACAAGAGGCGAAGGTGAGTGACTGTTCTGGAAGAGCTGAACACAGAGGGGAAGCAGAGAGTGACTGTTCTGGATGGGCTAAACACAGAGGGGAAGCAGAGAGTCACTGTTCTGGATGGGCTGAACACAGAGGAGAAGGTGAGTGACTGTTCTGGATGGGCGGAACACAGAGGGGAAGGTGAGTGACTGTTCTGGATGGGCTGAACACGGAGGGGAAGCAGAGAGTGACTGTTCTGGATGGGCTGAATGTAGAGGGGAAGGTGAGTGACTGTTCTGGAGGGGCTGAACAGAGAGGGGAAGGTGAGTGACTGTTCTGGATGGGCTGAACACAGAGGGGAAGGTGAGTGACGGTTCTGGATGGGCTGAACACAGAGGGGAAGGTGAGTGACTGTTCTGGATGGGCTGAACACAGAGGGGAAGGTGAGTGACTGTTCTGGATGGGCTGAACACAGAGGGGAAGCAGAGAGTGACTGTTCTGGATGGGCTGAATGCAGAGGGGAAGGTGAGTGACTGTTCTGGATGGGCTGAATGCAGAGGGGAAGCTGAGTGACTGTTCTGGATGGGCTGAACACAGATGGGAAGGTGAGTGATTGTTCTGGATGGGCTGAACATAGAGGGGAAGCAGAGAGTGACTGTTCTGGATGGGCTGAACACAGAGGGGAAGCAGAGAGTGACTGTTCTGGATGCGCTGAACATAGAGGGGAAGCAGAGAGTGACTGTTCTGGATGGTCTGAACACAGAGGGGAAGGTGAGTGACTGTTCTGGATGGGCTGAACACAGAGGGGAAGGTGAGTGACTGTTCTGGATGGGCTGAATACAGAGGGGAAGGTGAGTGACTGTTCTGGATGGGCTGAACACAGACGGGAAGGTGAGTGACTGTTCTGGATGGGCTGAAAGCAGAGGGGAAGCAGAGAGTGACTGTTCTAGATGGGCTGAACACAGAGGGGAAGCAGAGAGTGACGGTTCTGGATGGGCTGAACACAGAGGGGAAGGTGAGTGACTGTTCTGGATGGGCTGAATGCAGAGGGGAAGCAGAGAGTGACTGTTCTGGATGGGCTGAACACAGAGGGGAAGGTGAGTGACTGTTCTGGAGGGGCTGAACACAGAGGGGAAGCAGAGAGTGACTGTTCTGGATGGGCTGAACACGGGAAGGTGAGTGACTGTTCTGGATGGGCTGAACACAGATGGGAAGGTGAGTGACTGTTCTGGATGGGCTGAATGCAGAGGGGAAGGTGAGTGACGGTTCTGGATGGTCTGAACGCAGAGGGCAAGGTGAGTGACTGTTCTGGAGGGGCTGTACGCAGAGGGGAAGGTGAGTGACGGTTCTGGATGGGCTGAACGCAGAGGGGAAGGTGAGTGATCTCTTCTGGAGGGGATGAACACAGAGGGGAGGGTGAGTGACGTTTCTGGATGGGCTGAACACAGAGGGGAAGCAGAGAGTGACTGTTCTGGATGGGCTGAACACAGAGGGGAAGCAGAGAGTGACTGTTCTGGATCGGCTGAACACGGGAAGGTGAGTGACTGTTCTGGAGGGGATGAACGCAGAGGGGAAGGTGAGTGACTGTTCTGGATGGGCTGCACGCAGAGGGAAGGTGAGTGACGGTTCTGGATGGTCTGAACGCAGAGGGCAAGGTGAGTGACTGTTCTGGAGGGGCTGTACGCAGAGGGGAAGGTGAGTGACGGTGCTGGATGGGCTGAACGCAGAGGGGAAGGTGAGTGATCTCTTCTGGAGGGGATGAACACAGAGGGGAGGGTGAGTGACGTTTCTGGATGGGCTGAACACAGAGGGGAAGCAGAGAGTGACTGTTCTGGATGGGCTGAACACAGAGGGGAAGCAGAGAGTGACTGTTCTGGATCGGCTGAACACGGGAAGGTGAGTGACTGTTCTGGATGGGCTGAACACAGAGGGGAAGGTGAGTGACTATGCTGGATGGGCTGAACGCAGAGGGGAAGGTGAGTGACGGTTCTGGATGGGCTAAAGGCAGAGGGCAAGGTGAGTGACTGTTCTGGAGGGGCTGAACAAGAGGGGAAGGTGAGTGACTGTTCTGGATGAGCTGAACACAGAGGGGAAGCAGAGAGTGACTGTTCCGGATGGGCTGAACACAGGGGAAGGTGAGTGACGGTTCTGGATGGGCTGAACACAGAGGGGAAGCTCAGTGACGGTTCTGGATGGGCTGAACACAGAGGGGAAGGTGAGTGACTGTTCTGGATGGGCTGAACGCAGAGGGGAAGGTGAGTGACTGTTCTGGATGGGCTGAACACAGAGGGGAAGGTGAGTGACTGTTCTGGATGGGCGGAACGCAGAGGGCAAGGTGAGTGACTGTTCTGGAGGAGCTGTACGCAGAGGGGAAGGTGAATGACGGTTCTGCATGGGCTGAACGCAGAGGGGAAGGTGAGTGACTCTTCTGGAGGGGATGAACACAGAGGGGAAGGTGAGTGACGGTTCTGGATGGGCTGAACCCAGAGGGGAAGGTGAGTGACTGTTCTGGATGGGCTGAACACAGGGGGGAAGGTGAGTGACTGTTCTGGATGGGCTGAACGCAGAGGGGAAGGTGAGTGACTGTTCTGGAGGGGCTGTACGCAGAGGGGAAGGTGAATGACGGTCCTGGATGGGCTGAACGCGGAGGGGAAGGTGAGTGACTCTTCTGGAGGGGATGAACACAGAGGGGAAGGTGAGTGACGGTTCTGGATGGGCTGAACACAGAGCGGAAGGTGAGTGACTGTTCTGGATGGGCTGAACACAGAGGGGAAGGTGAGTGACGGTTCTGGATGGGCTGAACACAGACGGGAAGGTGAGCGACTGTTCTGGATGGGCTGAACACAGATGGGAAGGTGAGTGACTGTTCTGGATGGGCTGAACACAGATGGGAAGGTGAGTGACTGTTCTGGATGGGCTGAATGCAGAGGGGAAGGTGAGTGACGGTTCTGGATGGTCTGAACGCAGAGGGCAAGGTGAGTGACTGTTCTGGAGGGGCTGTACGCAGAGGGGAAGGTGAGTGACGGTTCTGGATAGGCTGAACGCAGAGGGGAAGGTGAGTGATCTCTTCTCGAGGGGATGAACACAGAGGGGAAGGTGAGTGACGTTTCTGGATGGGCTGAACACAGAGGGGAAGCAGAGAGTGACTGTTCTGGATGGGCTGAACACAGAGGGGAAGCAGAGAGTGATTGTTCTGGATGGGCTGAATGCAGAGGGGACTGTGAGTCACTCTTCTGGAGGGGCTGAACACAGAGGGGAAGCAGAGAGTGACTGTTCTGGATCGGCTGAACACAGGGGAAGGTGAGTGACTGTTCTGGATGGGCTGAACACAGAGGGGAAGGTGAGTGACTATGCTGGATGGGCTGAACGCAGAGGGGAAGGTGAGTGACGGTTCTGGATGGGCTAAAGGCAGAGGGCAAGGTGAGTGACTGTTCTGGAGGAGCTGAACGCAGAGGGGAAGGTGAGTGACGGTTCTGGATGGGCTGAACGCAGAGGGGAAGGTGAGTGACTCTTCTGGAGGGGATGAACACAGAGGGGAAGGTGAGTGACTGTTCTGGATGGGCTGAACGCAGAGGGGAAGGTGAGTGACTGTTCTGGATGGGCTGAACACAGAGGGGAAGGTGAGTGACTGTTCTGGATGGGCTGAACACAGAGGGGAAGGTGAGTGACTGTTCTGGATGGGCTGAACACAGAGGGGAAGCAGAGAGTGACTGTTCTGGATGGGCTGAACACAGAGGGGAAGGTGAGTGATTGTTCTGGATGGGCTGAACACAGAGGGGAAGGTGAGTGACTGTTCTGGATGCGCTGAACATAGAGGGGAAGCAGGGAGTGACTGTTCTCGATGGGCTGAACACAGAGGGGAAGGTGAGTGACTGTTCTGGATGGGCTGAATACAGAGGGGAAGGTGAGTGACTGTTCTGGATGGGCTGAATACAGAGGGGAAGCTCAGTGACTGTTCTAGATGGGCTGAACGCAGATCGGAAGCGGAGAGTGACTGTTCTGGATGGGCTGAACACAGACGGGAAGGTGAGTGACTGTTCTGGATGGGCTGAACACAGAAGGGAAGGTGAGTGACTGTTCTGGATGGGCTGAACACAGAGGGGAAGCAGAGAGTGACTGTTCTAGATGGGCTGAACACAGAGCGGAAGCAGAGAGTGACTCTTCTGGATGGGCTGAACACAGAGGGGAAGCAGAGAGTGACTGTTCTGGATGGGCTGAATGCAGAGGGGAAGGGAAGTGACTGTTCTGGAGGGGCTGAACACAGAGGGGAAGCAGAGAGTGAGTGTTCTGGATTGGCTGAACACAGGGGAAGGTGAGTGACTGTTCTGGATGGGATTAACGCAGAGGGGAAGGTGAGTGACTGTTCTGGATGGGCTGAATGCAGAGGGCAAGGTGAGTGACTGTTCTGGATGGGCTGAACGGAGAGGGGAAGGTGAGTGAGTGTTCTGGATGGGATGAACGCAGAGGGGAAGCAGAGAGTGACTGTTCTGGATGGGCTGAACACAGAGGGGAAGCAGAGAGTCACTGTTCTGGATGGGCTGAACACAGAGGAGAAGGTGAGTGACTGTTCTGGATGGGCTGAACATAGACGGGAAGCAGAGAGTGACTGTTCTGGATGGGCTGAACACAGAGGGGAAGCAGAGAGTGACTGTTCTGGATGGGCTGAACGCAGAGGGGAAGGTGAGTGACTGTTCTGGAGGGGCTGAACACAGAGGGGAAGCAGAGAGTGACTGTTCTGGATGGGCTGAACACAGGGGAAGGTGAGTGACTGTTCTGGATCGGCTGAAAACAGAGGGGAGGGTGAGTGACTGTTCTGGATGGGCTGAACACAGAGGGGAAGGTGAGTCACTGTTCTGGATGGGCTGAACACAGATGGGAAGCTGAGTGACTGTTCTGGAGGGGCTGAACGCAGAGGGTAAGGTGAGTGACTGTTCTGGATCGGCTGAACACAGGGGAAGGTGAGTGACGGATCTGGATGGGCTGAACACAGAGGGGAAGCTCAGTGACGGTTCTGGATGGGCTGAACACAGAGAGGAAGGTGAGTGACTGTTCTGGATTGGCTGAACACAGAGGGGAAGGTGAGTGACTGTTCTAGATCGGCTGAACACAGAGGGGAAGGTGAGTGACTGTTCTGGATGGGCTGAACACAGAGGGGAAGGTGAGTGACGGTTCTCGATGGGCTGAACACGGGAAGGTGAGTAACTGTTCTGGATGGGCTGAACACAGAGGGGAAGGTGAGTGACTGTTCTGGATGGGCTGAACACAGAGGGGAAGGTGAGTGACTGTTCTGGAGGAGCTGAACGCAGAGGGGAAGGTGAGTGACGGTTCTGGATGGGCTAAAGGCAGAGGGCAAGGTGAGTGACTGTTCTGGAGGAGCTGAACGCAGAGGGGAAGGTGAGTGACGGTTCTGGATGGGCTGAACGCAGAGGGGAAGGTGAGTGACTCTTCTGGAGGGGATGAACACAGAGGGGAAGGTGAGTGACTGTTCTGGATGGGCTGAACGCAGAGGGGAAGGTGAGTGACTGTTCTGGATGGGCTGAACACAGAGGGGAAGGTGAGTGACTGTTCTGGATGGGCTGAACACAGAGGGGAAGGTGAGTGACTGTTCTGGATGGGCTGAACACAGAGGGGAAGCAGAGAGTGACTGTTCTGGATGGGCTGAACACAGAGGGGAAGGTGAGTGATTGTTCTGGATGGGCTGAACACAGAGGGGAAGGTGAGTGACTGTTCTGGATGCGCTGAACATAGAGGGGAAGCAGGGAGTGACTGTTCTCGATGGGCTGAACACAGAGGGGAAGGTGAGTGACTGTTCTGGATGGGCTGAATACAGAGGGGAAGGTGAGTGACTGTTCTGGATGGGCTGAATACAGAGGGGAAGCTCAGTGACTGTTCTAGATGGGCTGAACGCAGATCGGAAGCGGAGAGTGACTGTTCTGGATGGGCTGAACACAGACGGGAAGGTGAGTGACTGTTCTGGATGGGCTGAACACAGAAGGGAAGGTGAGTGACTGTTCTGGATGGGCTGAACACAGAGGGGAAGCAGAGAGTGACTGTTCTAGATGGGCTGAACACAGAGCGGAAGCAGAGAGTGACTCTTCTGGATGGGCTGAACACAGAGGGGAAGCAGAGAGTGACTGTTCTGGATGGGCTGAATGCAGAGGGGAAGGGAAGTGACTGTTCTGGAGGGGCTGAACACAGAGGGGAAGCAGAGAGTGAGTGTTCTGGATTGGCTGAACACAGGGGAAGGTGAGTGACTGTTCTGGATGGGATTAACGCAGAGGGGAAGGTGAGTGACTGTTCTGGATGGGCTGAATGCAGAGGGCAAGGTGAGTGACTGTTCTGGATGGGCTGAACGGAGAGGGGAAGGTGAGTGAGTGTTCTGGATGGGATGAACGCAGAGGGGAAGCAGAGAGTGACTGTTCTGGATGGGCTGAACACAGAGGGGAAGCAGAGAGTCACTGTTCTGGATGGGCTGAACACAGAGGAGAAGGTGAGTGACTGTTCTGGATGGGCTGAACATAGACGGGAAGCAGAGAGTGACTGTTCTGGATGGGCTGAACACAGAGGGGAAGCAGAGAGTGACTGTTCTGGATGGGCTGAACGCAGAGGGGAAGGTGAGTGACTGTTCTGGAGGGGCTGAACACAGAGGGGAAGCAGAGAGTGACTGTTCTGGATGGGCTGAACACAGGGGAAGGTGAGTGACTGTTCTGGATCGGCTGAAAACAGAGGGGAGGGTGAGTGACTGTTCTGGATGGGCTGAACACAGAGGGGAAGGTGAGTCACTGTTCTGGATGGGCTGAACACAGATGGGAAGCTGAGTGACTGTTCTGGAGGGGCTGAACGCAGAGGGTAAGGTGAGTGACTGTTCTGGATCGGCTGAACACAGGGGAAGGTGAGTGACGGATCTGGATGGGCTGAACACAGAGGGGAAGCTCAGTGACGGTTCTGGATGGGCTGAACACAGAGAGGAAGGTGAGTGACTGTTCTGGATTGGCTGAACACAGAGGGGAAGGTGAGTGACTGTTCTAGATCGGCTGAACACAGAGGGGAAGGTGAGTGACTGTTCTGGATGGGCTGAACACAGAGGGGAAGGTGAGTGACGGTTCTCGATGGGCTGAACACGGGAAGGTGAGTAACTGTTCTGGATGGGCTGAACACAGAGGGGAAGGTGAGTGACTGTTCTGGATGGGCTGAACACAGAGGGGAAGGTGAGTGACTGTTCTGGATGGGCTGAACACAGAGGGGAAGGTGAGTGACGGTTCTGGATGGGCTGAACACAGAGGGGAAGCAGAGAGTGACTGTTCTGGATGGGCTGAACACAGAGGGGAAGCGGAGAGTGACTGTTCTGGATGGGCTGAACACAGAGGGGAAGGTGAGTGACTGTTCTAGATGGGCTGAACACAGAGGGGAAGGTGAGTGACTGTTCTGGATGGGCTGAACACAGAGGGGAAGCGGAGAGTGACTGTTCTGGATGGGCTGAACACAGAGGGGAAGCAGAGAGTGACTGTTCTGGATGGGCTGAATGCAGAGGGGAAGGTGAGTGACTGTTCTGGAGGGGCTGAACACACAGGGGAAGCAGAGAGTGACTGTTCTGGATGGGCTGAACACAGGGGAAGGTGAGTGACTTTTCTGGATGGGCTGCACACAGGGGGGAAGGTGAGTGACTGTTCTGGATGGGCTGAACGCAGAGGGGAAGGTGAGTGACTGTTCTGGATGGGCTGAACACAGAGGGGAAGATGAGTGACGGTTCTGGATGGGCGGAACGCAGAGGGCAAGGTGAGTGACTGTTCTGGAGGGGCTGTACGCAGAGGGGAAGGTGAATGACGGTTCTGCATGGGCTGAACGCAGAGGGGAAGGTGAGTGACTCTTCTGGAGGGGATGAACACAGAGGGGAAGGTGAGTGACGGTTCTGGATGGGCTGAACACAGAGGGGAAGGTGAGTGACGGTTCTGGATGGGCTGAACACAGACGGAAAGGTGAGTGACTGTTCTGGATGGGCTGAAAGCAGAGGGGAAGCAGAGAGTGACTGTTCTCGATGGGCTGAACACAGAGGGGAAGCAGAGAGTGACGGTTCTGGATGGGCTGAACACAGAGGGGAAGGTGAGTGACTGTTCTGGATGGGCTGAATGCAGAGGGGAAGCAGAGAGTGACTGTTCTGGATGGGCTGAACACAGAAGGGAAGGTGAGTGACTGTTCTGGAAGGGCTGAACACAGAGGGGAAGCAGAGAGTGGCTGTTCTGGATGGGCTGAACACAGATGGGAAGGTGAGTGACTGTTCTGGATGGGCTGAATGCAGAGGGGAAGGTGAGTGACGGTTCTGGATGGGCTGAACGCAGAGGGGAAGGTGAGTGATCGCTTCTGGAGGGGATGAACACAGAGGGGAAGGTGAGTGACGTTTCTGGATGGGCTGAACACAGAGGGGAAGCAGAGAGTGACTGTTCTGGATGGGCTGAACACAGAGGGGAAGCAGAGAGTGACTGTTCTGGATGGGCTGAATGCAGAGGGGACGGTGAGTCACTGTTCTGGAGGGGCTGAACACAGAGGGGAAGCAGAGAGTGACTGTTCTGGATCGGCTGAACACGGGAAGGTGAGTGACTGTTCTGGATGGGCTGAACACAGAGGGGAAGGTGAGTGACTATGCTGGATGGGCTGAACGCAGAGGGGAAGGTGAGTGACGGTTCTGGATGGGCTAAACGCAGAGGGCAAGGTGAGTGACTGTTCTGGAGGGGCTGAACGCAGAGGGGAAGGTGAGTGACGGTTCTGGATGGGCTGAACGCAGAGGGGAAGGGGAGTGACTCTTCTGGAGGGGATGAACACAGAGGGGAAGGTGAGTGACTGTTCTGGATGGGCTGAACGCAGAGGGGAAGGTGAGTGACTGTTCTGGATGGGCTGAATACAGAGGGGAAGGTAAGTGACGGTTCTGGATGGGCTGAACACAGAGGGTAAGGTGAGTGACGGTTCTGGATGGGCTGAACAAGAGGGGAAGGTGAGTGACTGTTCTGGATGAGCTGAGCACAGAGGGGAAGCAGAGAGTGACTGTTCTGGATGGGCTGAGCACAGAGGGGAAGGTGAGTGACTGTTCTGGATGGGCTGAACACAGAGGGGAAGGTGAGTGACTGTTCTGGATGGGCTGAACACAGAGGGGAAGCAGAAAGTGACTTCTCTGGATGGGCTGAACACAGAGGGGAAGCAGTGAGTGACTGTTCTGAATGGGCTGAACACAGAGGGGAAGGTGAGTGACTGTTCTGGATGGGCTGAATGCAGAGGGCAAGGTGTGTGGCTGTTCTGGATGGGCTGAACGCAGAGGGGAAGGTGAGTGACTGTTCTGGATGGGATGAACGCAGACGGGAAGGTGAGTGACTGTTCTGGATGGGCTGAACGCAGAGGGGTAGCTGAGTGAGTGTTCTGGATGGGCTGAACACAGAGGGGAAGGTGAGTGACGGTTCTGGATGGGCTGAACACAGAGGGGAGGCAGAGAGTGACTGTTCTGGATGGACTGAACACAGGGGTAGGTGAGTGACTGTTCTGGATGGGCTGAACACAGAGGGGAAGGTGAGTGACTGTTCTGGATGGGCTGAACACAGAGGGGAGGCAGAGAGTGACTGTTCTGGATGGACTGAACACAGGGGTAGGTGAGTGACTGTTCTGGATGGGTTGAACAAGAGGCGAAGGTGAGTGACTGTTCTGGATGGGCTGAACACAGAGGGGAAGCAGAGAGTGACTGTTCTGGATGGGCTGAACACAGAGGGGAAGGTGAGTGACTGTTCTGGATGGGCTGAACACAGAGGGGAAGGTGAGTGACTGTTCTGGATGGGCTGACCACAGAGGGGAAGGTGAGTGTCTGTTCCGGATGGGCTGAACACAGAGGGGAAAGTGAGTGACTGTTCTGGATGGGCTGAACACAGAGGGGAAGCAGAGAGTGACTGTTCTGGATGGGCTGAACACAGAGGGGAAGCAGAGAGTGACTGTTCTGGATGGGCTGAATGTAGAGGGGAAGATGAGTGACTGTTCTGGAGGGGCTGAACAGAGAGGGGAAGGTGAGTGACTGTTCTGGATGGGCAGAACACAGAGGGGAAGGTGAGTGACGGTTCTGGATGGGCTGAATGCAGAGGGGAAGCAGAGAGTGACTGTTCTGGATGGGCTGAACGCAGAGAGGAAAGTGAGTGACTGTTCTGGAGGGGCTGAACGCAGAGGGGAAGCAGAGAGTGACTCTTCTGGAGGGGCTGAACGCAGAGGGGAAGCAGAGAGTGACTGTTCTGGATGGGCTGAACACAGGGGAAGGTGAATGACTGTTCTGGATGGGCTGAACACAGAGGGGAAGGTGAGTGACTGTTCTGGATGGGCTGAATACAGAGGGGAAGCTGAGTGACTGTTCTGGATGGGCTGAATACAGAGGGGAAGGTGAGTGACTGTTCTAGATGGGCTGAACGCAGAGGAAAAGCAGAGAGTGACTGTTCTGGATGGGCTGAACACAGAGGGGAAGGTGAGTGACTGTTCTGGATGGGCTGAACACAGAGGGGAAGGTGAGTGACTGTTCTGGATGGGCTGAACACAGAGGGGAAGGTGAGTGAGTGTTCTGGATGGGCTGAACACAGAGGGGAAGCAGAGAGTGACTGTTCTGGATGGGCTGAACACAGTGCGGAAGCAGAGAGTGACTGTTTTTGATGGGCTGAGCACAGAGGGGAAGCAGAGAGTGACTGTTCTGGATGGGCTGAACACAGAGGGGAAGCAGAGAGTGACTGTTCTGGATGGGCTGAATGCAGAGGGGAAGGTGAGTGACTGTTCTGGAGGGGCTGAACACAGAGGGGAAGCAGAGAGTGACTGTTCTCGATGGGCTGAACACAGGGGAAGGTGAGTGACTGTTCTGGATGGGCTGAACACAGGGGAAGGTGAATGACTGTTCTGGATGGGCTGAACACAGAGGGGAAGGTGAGTGACTGTTCTGGATGGGCTGAATACAGAGGGGAAGCTGAGTGACTGTTCTGGATGGGCTGAATACAGAGGGGAAGGTGAGTGACTGTTCTAGATGGGCTGAACGCAGAGGGGAAGCAGAGAGTGACTGTTCTGGATGGGCTGAACACAGAGGGGAAGGTGAGTGACTGTTCTGGATGGGCTGAACACAGAGGGGAAGGTGAGTGACTGTTCTGGATGGGCTGAACACAGAGGGGAAGGTGAGTGAGTGTTCTGGATGGGCTGAACACAGAGGGGAAGCAGAGAGTGACTGTTCTGGATGGGCTGAACACAGTGCGGAAGCAGAGAGTGACTGTTTTTGATGGGCTGAGCACAGAGGGGAAGCAGAGAGTGACTGTTCTGGATGGGCTGAACACAGAGGGGAAGCAGAGAGTGACTGTTCTGGATGGGCTGAATGCAGAGGGGAAGGTGAGTGACTGTTCTGGAGGGGCTGAACACAGAGGGGAAGCAGAGAGTGACTGTTCTCGATGGGCTGAACACAGGGGAAGGTGAGTGACTGTTCTGGATGGGCTGAACACAGAGGGGAAGGTGAGTGACTGTTCTGGATGGGCTGCACGCAGAGGGTAAGGTGAGTGACGGTTCTGGATGGGCTGAATGCAGAGGGCAAGGTGAGTGACTGTTCTGGAGGGGCTGTACGCAGAGGGGAAGGTGAGTGACGGTTCTGGATGGGCTGAACACAGAGGGGAAGGTGAGTGACTGTCCTGGATGGGCTGAACACAGAGGGGAAGCAGAGTGTGACTGTTCTGGATGGGCTGAACGCAGAGGGGAAGGTGAGTGACTGTTCTGGATGGGCTCAACGCAGAGGGGAAGGTGAGTGACTGTTCTGGATGGAATGAACGCAGAGGGGAAGGTGAGTGACTGTTCTGGATGGGCTGAATGCAGAGGGCAAGGTGAGTGACTGTTCTGGATGGGCTGAACGCAGAGGGAAAGGTGAGTGACTGTTCTGGATGGGATGAACGCAGAGGGGAAGCAGAGAGTGACTGTTCTGGATGGGCTGAACACAGAGGGGAAGCAGAGAGTCACTGTTCTGGATGGGCTGAACAAAGAGGAGAATGTGAATGACTGTTCTGGATGGGCTGAACTCAGAGGGGAAGGTGAGTGACTGTTCTGGATGGGCTGAACGCAGAGGGGAAGCTGAGTGACTGTTCTGGATGGGCTGAACAGAGAGGGGAAGGTGAGTGATGGTTCTGGATGGGCTGAACACAGAGGGGAAGGTGAGTGACGGTTCTGGATGGGCTGAACACAGAGGGGAAGCAGAGAGTGACTGTTCTGGATGGGCTGAACACGGGAAGGTGAGTGACTGTTCTGGATGGGCTGAACACAGAGGGGAAGGTGAGTGACGGTTCTGGATGGGCTGAACAAGAGGGGAATGTGAGTGACTGTTCTGGAAGAGCTGAACACAGAGGGGAAGCAGAGAGTGACTGTTCTGGAAGAGCTGAACACAGAGGGGAAGCAGAGAGTGACTGTTCTGGATGGTCTTAACACAGAGGGGAAGGAGAGAGTCACTGTTCTGGATGGGCTGAACACAGAGGAGAAGGTGAGTGACTGTTCTGGATGGGCTGAACACAGAGGGGAAGGTGAGTGACTGTTCTGGATGGGTTGAACACAGAGGGGAAGGTGAGTGACTGTTCTGCATGGGCTGAACACAGAGGGGAAGCAGAGAGTGACTGTTCTGGATTGGCTGAACAAAGAGGGGAAGCAGAGAGTGACTGTTCTGGATGGGCTGAATGCAGAGGGGAAGGTGAGTGACTGTTCTGGAGGGGCTGAAGAGAGAGGGGAAGCAGAGAGTGACTGTTGTGGATGGGCTGAATACAGAGGGGAAGGTGAGTGACTGTTCTGGATGGGCTGAACACAGAGGGGAAGGTGAGTGACTGTTCTGGATGGGCTGAACACAGAGGGGAAGGTGAGTGACTGTTTTGGATGGGCTGAACACAGATGGCAAGCTAGTGACTGTTCTGTTGGGGCTGAACAGAGAGGGGAAGGTGAGTGACTGTTCTGGATGGGCTGAACGCAGAGGGGAAGGTGAGTGACTGTTCTGGATGGGCTGAACACAGGGGAAGGTGAGTGACGGTTGTGGATGGGCTGAACACAGAGAGGAAGCTGAGTGACTGTTCTGGATGGGCTGAACACAGAGAGGAAGGTGAGTGACTGTTCTGGATGGGCTGAACACAGAGGGGAAGGTTAGTGACGGTTCTGGATGGGCTGAACACAGAGGGGCAGGTGAGTGACGGTTCTGGATGGGCTGAACACAGAGGGGAAGGTGAGTGACTTCTGGATGGGCTGAACACAGAGGAGAAGCAGAGAGTGACTGTTCTGGATGGGCTGAACACAGAGGGGAAGCAGAGAGTGAGTGTTCTGGATGGGCTGAACACAGAGGGGAAGCAGAGAGTGACTGTTCTGGATGGGCTGAACACAGAGGGGAAGCAGAGAGTGACTGTTCTGGATGAGATGAATACAGAGGGGAAGGTGAGTGACTGTTCTGGTGCGGCTGAACAGAGAGGGGAAGCAGAGAGTGACTGTTCTGGATGGGCTGAACACAGGGGAAGTTGAGTGACTGTTCTGGATGGGCTGAACACAGACGGGAAGGTGAGTGACTGTTCTGGATGGGCTGATCGCAGAGGGGAAGGTGAGTGACGATTCTGGATGGGCTGAACGCAGAGGGGAAGGTGAGTGACTGTTCTGGAGGGGCTGAACACAGAGGGGAAGATGAGTGACTGTTCTGGATGGGCTGAACGCAGAGGGGAAGGTGAGTGACTCTTCTGGAGGGGATGAACACAGAGAGGAAGGTGAGTGACGGTTCTGGATGGGCTGAACACAGAGGGGAAGGTGAGTGACGGTTCTGGATGGGCTGAACACAGAGCGGAAGGTGAGTGACTGCTCTGGATGGGCTGAACACATAGGGGAAGCAGAGAGAGACTGTTCTGGATGGGCTGAACAGAGAGGGGAAGCAGAGGGTCACTGTTCTGGATGGGCTGAACACAGAGGGGAAGGTGAGTGAGTCTTCTGGATGGGCTGAACACAGAGGGGAAGGTGAGTGACTGTTCTGGATGGGCTGAACACAGATGGGAAGGTGAGTGAGTGTTCTGGATGGGCTGAACACAGAGGGGAAGCAGAGAGTGACTGTTCTGGATGGGCTGAAGACAGAGGGGAAGCAGAGAGTGACTATTCTGGATATGCTGAACACAGAGGGGAAGCAGAGAGTGACCGTTCTGGATGGGCTGAATCCAGAGGGGAAGCTGAGAGTGACTATTCTGGATGGGCTGAACACAGGGGAAGGTTAGTGACTGTTCTGGATGGGCTGAACACAGAGGGGAAGGTGAGTGACTGTTCTGGATGGGCTGAATGCAGAGGGGAAGCAGAGAGTGACTGTTCTGGATGGGCTGAACACAGAGGGGAAGCAGAGAGTGACTGTTCTGGATGGGCTGAACGCAGAGGGGACGGTGAGTGACGGTTCTGGATGGGCTGAACACAGAGGGGAAGCAGAGAGTGACGGTTCTGGATGGGCTGACACAGAGGGGAAGGTGAGTGACTGTTCTGGATGGGCTGAACGCAGAGGGGAAGCAGAGAGTGACTGTTCTGGATGGGCTGAACACAGAGGGGAAGCAGAGAGTGACATTTCTCGATGGGCTGAACACAGAGGGGAAGCAGAGAGTGACTGTTCTGGATGGGCTGAACACAGAGGGGAAGCAGAGAGTGACTGTTCTGGATGGGCTGAATGCAGAGGGGAAGGTGAGTGACTGTTCTGGAGGGGCTGAACATGGGAATGTGAGTGACGGTTCTGGATGGGCTGAACACAGGGGAAGGTGAGTAACTGTTCTGGATGGGCTGAACACAGAGGGGAAGCAGAGAGTGACTGTTCTGGATGAGATGAATACAGAGGGGAAGGTGAGTGACTGTTCTGGTGCGGCTGAACAGAGAGGGGAAGCAGAGAGTGACTGTTCTGGATGGGCTGAACACAGGGGAAGTTGATTGACTGTTCTGGATGGGCTGAACACAGACGGGAAGGTGAGTGACTGTTCTGGATGGGCTGATCGCAGAGGGGAAGGTGAGTGACGATTCTGGATGGGCTGAACGCAGAGGGGAAGGTGAGTGACTGTTCTGGAGGGGCTGAACACAGAGGGGAAGATGAGTGACTGTTCTGGATGGGCTGAACGCAGAGGGGAAGGTGAGTGACTCTTCTGGAGGGGATGAACACAGAGAGGAAGGTGAGTGACGGTTCTGGATGGGCTGAACACAGAGGGGAAGGTGAGTGACGGTTCTGGATGGGCTGAACACAGAGCGGAAGGTGAGTGACTGCTCTGGATGGGCTGAACACATAGGGGAAGCAGAGAGAGACTGTTCTGGATGGGCTGAACAGAGAGGGGAAGCAGAGGGTCACTGTTCTGGATGGGCTGAACACAGAGGGGAAGGTGAGTGAGTCTTCTGGATGGGCTGAACACAGAGGGGAAGGTGAGTGACTGTTCTGGATGGGCTGAACACAGATGGGAAGGTGAGTGAGTGTTCTGGATGGGCTGAACACAGAGGGGAAGCAGAGAGTGACTGTTCTGGATGGGCTGAAGACAGAGGGGAAGCAGAGAGTGACTATTCTGGATATGCTGAACACAGAGGGGAAGCAGAGAGTGACCGTTCTGGATGGGCTGAATCCAGAGGGGAAGCTGAGAGTGACTATTCTGGATGGGCTGAACACAGGGGAAGGTTAGTGACTGTTCTGGATGGGCTGAACACAGAGGGGAAGGTGAGTGACTGTTCTGGATGGGCTGAATGCAGAGGGGAAGCAGAGAGTGACTGTTCTGGATGGGCTGAACACAGAGGGGAAGCAGAGAGTGACTGTTCTGGATGGGCTGAACGCAGAGGGGACGGTGAGTGACGGTTCTGGATGGGCTGAACACAGAGGGGAAGCAGAGAGTGACGGTTCTGGATGGGCTGACACAGAGGGGAAGGTGAGTGACTGTTCTGGATGGGCTGAACGCAGAGGGGAAGCAGAGAGTGACTGTTCTGGATGGGCTGAACACAGAGGGGAAGCAGAGAGTGACATTTCTCGATGGGCTGAACACAGAGGGGAAGCAGAGAGTGACTGTTCTGGATGGGCTGAACACAGAGGGGAAGCAGAGAGTGACTGTTCTGGATGGGCTGAATGCAGAGGGGAAGGTGAGTGACTGTTCTGGAGGGGCTGAACATGGGAATGTGAGTGACGGTTCTGGATGGGCTGAACACAGGGGAAGGTGAGTAACTGTTCTGGATGGGCTGAACACAGAGGGGAAGCAGAGAGTGACTGTTCTGGATGAGATGAATACAGAGGGGAAGGTGAGTGACTGTTCTGGTGCGGCTGAACAGAGAGGGGAAGCAGAGAGTGACTGTTCTGGATGGGCTGAACACAGGGGAAGTTGAGTGACTGTTCTGGATGGGCTGAACACAGACGGGAAGGTGAGTGACTGTTCTGGATGGGCTGATCGCAGAGGGGAAGGTGAGTGACGATTCTGGATGGGCTGAACGCAGAGGGGAAGGTGAGTGACTGTTCTGGAGGGGCTGAACACAGAGGGGAAGATGAGTGACTGTTCTGGATGGGCTGAACGCAGAGGGGAAGGTGAGTGACTCTTCTGGAGGGGATGAACACAGAGAGGAAGGTGAGTGACGGTTCTGGATGGGCTGAACACAGAGGGGAAGGTGAGTGACGGTTCTGGATGGGCTGAACACAGAGTGGAAGGTGAGTGACTGCTCTGGATGGGCTGAACACATAGGGGAAGCAGAGAGAGACTGTTCTGGATGGGCTGAACAGAGAGGGGAAGCAGAGGGTCACTGTTCTGGATGGGCTGAACACAGAGGGGAAGGTGAGTGAGTCTTCTGGATGGGCTGAACACAGAGGGGAAGGTGAGTGACTGTTCTGGATGGGCTGAACACAGATGGGAAGGTGAGTGAGTGTTCTGGATGGGCTGAACACAGAGGGGAAGCAGAGAGTGACTGTTCTGGATGGGCTGAAGACAGAGGGGAAGCAGAGAGTGACTATTCTGGATATGCTGAACACAGAGGGGAAGCAGAGAGTGACCGTTCTGGATGGGCTGAATCCAGAGGGGAAGCTGAGAGTGACTATTCTGGATGGGCTGAACACAGGGGAAGGTGAGTGACTGTTCTGGATGGGCTGAACACAGAGGGGAAGGTGAGTGACTGTTCTGGATGGGCTGAATGCAGAGGGGAAGCAGAGAGTGACTGTTCTGGATGGGCTGAACACAGAGGGGAAGCAGAGAGTGACTGTTCTGGATGGGCTGAACGCAGAGGGGACGGTGAGTGACGGTTCTGGATGGGCTGAACACAGAGGGGAAGCAGAGAGTGACGGTTCTGGATGGGCTGACACAGAGGGGAAGGTGAGTGACTGTTCTGGATGGGCTGAACGCAGAGGGGAAGCAGAGAGTGACTGTTCTGGATGGGCTGAACACAGAGGGGAAGCAGAGAGTGACATTTCTCGATGGGCTGAACACAGAGGGGAAGCAGAGAGTGACTGTTCTGGATGGGCTGAACACAGAGGGGAAGCAGAGAGTGACTGTTCTGGATGGGCTGAATGCAGAGGGGAAGGTGAGTGACTGTTCTGGAGGGGCTGAACATGGGAATGTGAGTGACGGTTCTGGATGGGCTGAACACAGGGGAAGGTGAGTAACTGTTCTGGATGGGCTGAACACAGAGAGGAAGGTGTGTGACTGTTCTGGATGGGCTGAACACAGAGGGGAACGTGAGTGACTGTTCTAGATTGGCTGAAGACTGAGGGGAAGGTGAGTGACGGTTCTGGATGGGCTGAACACCGAGGGGCAGGTGAGTGACGGTTCTGGATAGGCTGAACACAGGGGAAGGTGAGTAACTGTTCTGGATGGGCTGAACACAGAGGGGAAGGTGAGTGACGGTTCTGGATGGGCTGAACACAGAGGGGAAGGTGAGTGACTTCTGGATGGGCTGAACACAGAGGGGAAGCAGAGAGTGACTGTTCTGGATGGGCTGAACACAGAGGGGAAGGTGAGTGACAGTTCTGGATGGGCTGAACACAGAGGGGAAGGTGAGTGACTGTTTTGGATGGGCTGAACACAGAGGGGAAGCAGAGAGTGTCTGTTCTGGATGGGCTGAACACAGAGGGGAAGCAGAGAGTCACTGTTCTGGATGGGCTGAACACAGAGGGGAAGTTGAGTGACTGTTCTGGATGGGCTGAACACAGAGGGGAAGGTGAGTGACTGTTCTGGATGGGCTGAACACAGAGGGGAAGTTGAGTGACTGTTCTGGATGGGCTGAACACAGAGGGGAAGGTGAGTGACTGTTCTGGATGGGCTGAACACAGAGGGGAAGGTGAGTGAATGTTTTGGATGGGCTGAACACAGAGGAAGGTGTGTGACTGTTCTGGATGGGCTGAACACAGAGGGGAAGCAGAGAGTGACTCTTCTGGATGGGCTGAACACAGAGGGGAAGCAGAGAGTGACTGTTCTGGTTGGGCTGAACACAGAGGGGAAGCAGAGAGTGACTGTTCTGGATTGGCTGAACACAGAGGGGAAGCAGAGAGTGACTCTTCTGGATGGGCTGAATGCAGAGGGGAAGGTGAGTGACTGTTCTGGAGGGGCTGAATACAGAGGGGAAGCAGAGAGTGACTGTTCTGGATGGGCTGAACACAGGGGAAGGTGAGTGACTGTTCTGGATGTGCTAAACACAGAGGGGAAGGTGAGTGACTGTTCTGGATGGGCTGAACACAGAGGGGAAGGTGAGTGACGGTTCTGGATGGGCTGAACGCAGAGGGGAAGGTGAGTGACTGTTCTGGATGGGCTGAACGCAGAGGGGAAGGTGAGTGACTGTTCTGGATGGGCTGAACGCAGAGGGGAAGGTGAGTGACGGTTCTGGATAGGCTGAACACAGGAGGGAAGGTGAGTGACTGTTCTGGATGGGCTGAATGCAGAGAGAAGGCGATTGACTGTTCTGGAGGGGATGAACACAGAGGGGAAGGTGAGTGACTGTTCTGCATGGGATGAACGCAGAGGGGAAGGTGAGTGACTGTTCTGTATGGGCTGAACGCAGAGCGGAAGGTGAGTGACTGTTCTGGATGGGCTGAATGCAGAGGGGAAGGTGAGTGACTGTTCTGGAGGGCTGAACACAGGGGAAGGTGAGTGACTGTTCTGGATGGGCTGAACACAGAGGGGAAGCTGAGTGACTGTTCTGGATGGGCTGAATGCAGAGGGGAAGCAGAGAGTGACTGTTCTGGATGGGCTGAACGCAGAGGGGAAGGTGAGTGACGGTTCTGGATGGGCTGAACGCAGAGGGGAAGCTGAGTGACTGTTCTGGATGGGCTGAACACAGAGGGGAAGCAGAGAGTGACTGTTCTGGATGGGCTGACACAGAGGGGAAGGTGAGTGACTGTTCTGGATGGGCTGAACGCAGAGGGGAAGCAGAGAGTGACTGTTCTGGATGGGCTGAACACAGAGGGGAAGGTGAGTGACTGTTCTGGATGGGCTGAACGCAGAGGGAAAGGCGAGTTACTGTTCTGGATGGGCTGAACACAGAGGGGAAGCAGAGAGTGACATTTCTGGATGGGCTGAACACAGAGGGGAAGCAGAGAGTGACTGTTCTGGATGGGCTGAACACAGAGGGGAAGCAGAGAGTGACTGTTCTGGATGGGCTGAATGCAGAGGGGAAGGTGAGTGACTGTTCTGGAGGGGCTGAACACAGAGGGGAAGCAGAGGGTGACTGTTCTGGATGGGCTGAACACAGAGGGGAAGGTGAGTGACTGTTCTGGATGGGCTGAACACAGAGGGGAAGGTGAGTGACGGTTCTGGATGGGCTGAACACAGAGGGGAAGGTGAGTGACTGTTTTGGATGGGCTGAACACAGAGGGGAAGCAGAGAGTGACTGTTCTGGATGGGCTGAACACAGAGCGGAAGCAGAGAGTCACTGTTCTGGATGGGCTGAACACAGAGGGGAAGTTGAGTGACTGTTCTGGATGGGCTGAACACAGAGGGGAAGGTGAGTGACTGTTCTGGATGGGCTGAACACAGAGGGGAAGGTGAGTGACTGTTCTGGATGGGCTGAACACAGAGGGGAAGGTGAGTGAATGTTTTGGATGGGCTGAACACAGAGGAAGGTGTGTGACTGTTCTGGATGGGCTGAACACAGAGGGGAAGCAGAGAGTGACTCTTCTGGATGGGCTGAACACACAGGGGAAGCAGAGAGTGACTGTTCTGGTTGGGCTGAACACAGAGGGGAAGCAGAGAGTGACTCTTCTGGATGGGCTGAATGCAGAGGGGAAGGTGAGTGACTGTTCTGGAGGGGCTGAACACAGAGGGGAAGCAGAGAGTGACTGTTCTGGATGGGCTGAACACAGGGGAAGGTGAGTGACTGTTCTGGATGTGCTGAACACAGAGGGGAAGGTGAGTGACTGTTCTGGATGGGCTGAACACAGAGGGGAAGGTGAGTGACGGTTCTGGATAGGCTGAACGCAGAGGGGAAGGTGAGTGACTGTTCTGGATGGGCTGAACGCAGAGGGGAAGGTGAGTGACTGCTCTGGATGGGCTGAACGCAGAGGGGAAGGTGAGTGACGGTTCTGGATGGGCTGAACACAGGAGGGAAGGTGAGTGACTGTTCTGGATGGGCTGAATGCAGAGAGAAGGCGATTGACTGTTCTGGAGGGGATGAACACAGAGGGGAAGGTGAGTGACTGTTCTGCATGGGATGAACGCAGAGGGGAAGGTGAGTGACTGTTCTGTATGGGCTGAACGCAGAGCGGAAGGTGAGTGAATGTTCTGGATGGGCTGAATGCAGAGGGGAAGGTGAGTGACTGTTCTGGATGGCTGAACACAGAGGGGAAGCAGAGAGTGACTGTTCTGGATGGGCTGAACACAGGGGAAGGTGAGTGACTGTTCTGGATGGGCTGAACACAGAGGGAAAGGTGAGTGACCGTTCTGGATGGGCTGAAAGCAGAGGGGAAGGTGAGTGACGGTTCTGGATGGGCTGAACGCAGAGGGCAAGGTGAGTGACTGTTCTGGAGGGGCTGTACGCAGAGGGGAAGGTGAGTGACTGTTCTGGATGGGCTGAACACAGAGGGGAAGGTGAGTGACTCTTCTGGATGGGCTGAACACAGAGGGGAAGGTGAGTGACTGTTTTGGATGGGCTGAACACAGAGGGGAAGCAGAGAGTGACTGTTCTGGATGGGCTGAACACAGAGGGGAAGCAGAGAGTGACTGTTCTGGATGGGCTGAACACAGAGGGGAAGGTGAGTGACTGTTCTGGATGGGCTGAACACAGAGGGGAAGGTGAGTGACTGTTCTGGATGGGCTGAACGCAGAGGGGAAGGTGAGTGACTGTTCTGGATGGGCTGAACACAGGGGAAGGTGAGTGACGGTTCTGCATGGGCTGAACACATAGGGGAAGCAGAGAGTGACTGTTCTGGATGGGCTGAACAGAGAGGGGAAGCAGAGAGTCACTGTTCTGGATGGGCTGAACACAGAGGGGAAGGTGAGTGACTGTTCTGGATGGGCTGAACACAGAGGGGAAGGTGAGTGACTGTTCTGGATGGGCTGAACACAGATGGGAAGGTGAGTGACTGTTCTGGATGGGCTGAACACAGAGGGGAAGCAGAGAGTGACTGTTCTGGATGGGCTGAAGACAGAGGGGAAGCAGAGAGTGACTGTTCTGGATGGGCTGAATGCAGAGGGGAAGCAGAGAGTGACTATTCTGGATGGGCTGAACACAGGGGAAGGTGAGTGACTGTTCTGGATGGGCTGAACACAGAGGGGAAGGTGAGTGACTGTTCTGGATGGGCTGAATGCAGAGGGGAAGCAGAGAGTGATTGTTCTGGATGGGCTGAACGCAGAGGGGACGGTGAGTGACGGTTCTGGATGGGCTGAACGCAGAGGGGAAGCTGAGTGACTGTTCTGGATGGGCTGAACACAGAGGGGAAGCAGAGAGTGACTTTTCTGGATGGGCTGACACAGAGGGGAAGGTGAGTGACTGTTCTGGATGGGCTGAACGCAGAGGGGAAGCAGAGAGTGACTGTTCTGGATGGGCTGAACACAGAGGGGAAGGTGAGTGACTGTTCTGGATGGGCTGAACGCAGAGGGGAAGGCGAGTGACTGTTCTGGATGGGCTGAACACAGAGGGGAAGCAGAGAGTGACATTTCTGGATGGGCTGAACACAGAGGGGAAGCAGAGAGTGACTGTTCTGGATGGGCTGAACACAGAGGGGAAGCAGAGAGTGACTGTTCTGGATGGGCTGAACACAGAGTGGAAGGTGAGTGACTGTTCTGGATGGGCTGAATGCAGAGGGGAAGGTGAGTGACTGTTCTGGAGGGGCTGAACACAGAGGGGAAGCAGAGGGTGACTGTTCTGGATGGGCTGAACACGGGAATGTGAGTGACGGTTCTGGATGGGCTGAACACAGGGGAAGGTGAGTAACTGTTCTGGATGGGCTGAACACAGAGAGGAAGGTGAGTGACTGTTCTGGATGGGCTGAACACAGAGGGGAACGTGAGTGACTGTTCTAGATTGGCTGAACACTGAGGGGAAGCTGAGTGACGGTTCTGGATGGGCTGAACACAGAGGGGCAGGTGAGTGAATGTTCTGGATGGGCTGAACACAGAGGGGAAGGTGAGTGACTGTTCTGCATGGGCTGAACACAGAGGGTAAGCAGAGAGTGACTGTTCTGGATGGGCTGAAGACAGAGGGGAAGCAGAGAGTGACTGTTCTGGATGTGCTGAACACAGAGGGGAAGCAGAGAGTGACTGTTCTGGATGGGCTGAATGCAGAGGGGAAGCAGAGAGTGACTATTCTGGATGGGCTGAACGCAGAGGGGAAGCTGAGTGACTGTTCTGGATGGGCTGAACACAGAGGGGAAGCAGAGAGTGACTATTCTGGATGGGCTGAACGCAGAGGGGAAGGCGAGTGACTGTTCTGGATGGGCTGAACACAGAGGGGAAGCAGAGAGTGACATTTCTGGATGGGCTGAACACAGAGGGGAAGCAGAGAGTGACTGTTCTGGATGGGCTGAACACAGAGGGGAAGCAGAGAGTGACTGTTCTGGATGGGCTGAATGCAGAGGGGAAGGTGAGTGACTGTTCTGGAGGGGCTGAACACAGAGGGGAAGCAGAGGGTGACTGTTCTGGATGGGCTGAACACGGGAATGTGAGTGACTGTTCTGGATGGGCTGAACACAGAGGGGAAGGTGAGTGACAGTTCTGGATGGGCTGAACACAGAGGGGAAGGTGAGTGACGGTTCTGGATGGGCTGAACACAGAGGGGAAGGTGAGTGACTGTTTTGGATGGGCTGAACACAGAGGGGAAGCAGAGAGTGACTGTTCTGGATGGGCTGAACACAGAGGGGAAGCAGAGAGTGACTGTTCTGGTTGGGCTGAACACAGAGGGGAAGCAGAGAGTGACTCTTCTGGATGGGCTGAATGCAGAGGGGAAGGTGAGTGACTGTTCTGGAGGGGCTGAATACAGAGGGGAAGCAGAGAGTGACTGTTCTGGATGGGCTGAACACAGGGGAAGGTGAGTGACTGTTCTGGATGTGCTGAACACAGAGGGGAAGGTGAGTGACTGTTCTGGATGGGCTGAACACAGAGGGGAAGGTGAGTGACGGTTCTGGATCGGCTGAACGCAGAGGGGAAGGTGAGTGACTGTTCTGGATGGGCTGAACGCAGAGGGGAAGGTGAGTGACTGTTCTTGATGGGCTGAATGCAGAGAGAAGGCGATTGACTGTTCTGGAGGGGATGAACACAGAGGGGAAGGTGAGTGACTGTTCTGCATGGGATGAACGCACAGGGGAAGGTGAGTGACTGTTCTGTATGGGCTGAACGCAGAGCGGAAGGTGAGTGACTGTTCTGGATGGGCTGAACACAGAGGGGAAGCAGAGAGTGACTGTTCTGGATGGGCTGAATGCAGAGGGGAAGGTGAGTGACTGTTCTGGAGGGGCTGAACACAGAGGGGAAGCAGAGGGTGACTGTTCTGGATGGGCTGAACACGGGAATGTGAGTGACTGTTCTGGATGGGCTGAACACAGAGGGGAAGGTGAGTGACAGTTCTGGATGGGCTGAACACAGAGGGGAAGGTGAGTGACGGTTCTGGATGGGCTGAACACAGAGGGGAAGGTGAGTGACTGTTTTGGATGGGCTGAACACAGAGGGGAAGCAGAGAGTGACTGTTCTGGATGGGCTGAACACAGAGGGGAAGCAGAGAGTGACTGTTCTGGTTGGGCTGAACACAGAGGGGAAGCAGAGAGTGACTCTTCTGGATGGGCTGAATGCAGAGGGGAAGGTGAGTGACTGTTCTGGAGGGGCTGAATACAGAGGGGAAGCAGAGAGTGACTGTTCTGGATGGGCTGAACACAGGGGAAGGTGAGTGACTGTTCTGGATGTGCTGAACACAGAGGGGAAGGTGAGTGACTGTTCTGGATGGGCTGAACACAGAGGGGAAGGTGAGTGACGGTTCTGGATCGGCTGAACGCAGAGGGGAAGGTGAGTGACTGTTCTGGATGGGCTGAACGCAGAGGGGAAGGTGAGTGACTGTTCTTGATGGGCTGAATGCAGAGAGAAGGCGATTGACTGTTCTGGAGGGGATGAACACAGAGGGGAAGGTGAGTGACTGTTCTGCATGGGATGAACGCACAGGGGAAGGTGAGTGACTGTTCTGTATGGGCTGAACGCAGAGCGGAAGGTGAGTGACTGTTCTGGATGGGCTGAATGCAGAGGGGAAGGTGAGTGACTGTTCTGGAGGGCTGAACACAGAGGGGAAGCAGAGAGTGACTGTTCTAGATGGGCTGAACACAGGGGAAGGTGAGTGACTGTTCTGGATGGGCTGAACACAGAGGGAAAGGTGACTGACCGTTCTGGATGGGCTGAAAGCAGAGGGGAAGCAGAGAGTGACTACTCTGGATGGGCTGAACACAGAGGGGAAGCAGAGAGTGAATGTTCTGGATGGGCTGAACACAGAGGGAAAGGTGACTGACCGTTCTGGATGGGCTGAAAGCAGAGGGGAAGGTGAGTGACGGTTCTGGATGGGCTGAACGCAGAGGGCAAGGTGAGTGACTGTTCTGGAGGGGCTGTACGCAGAGGGGAAGGTGAGTGACGGTTCTGGATGGGCTGAACGCAGAGGGGAAGGTGAGTGACTCTTCTGGAGGGGATGAACACAGAGGGGAAGGTGAGTGACTGTTCTGGATGGGCTGAACACAGAGGGGAAGGTGAGTGACGGTTCTGGATGGGCTGAACACAGAGGGGAAGGTGAGTGACTGTTTTGTATGGGCTGAACACAGAGGGGAAGCAGAGAGTGACTGTTCTGGATGGGCTGAAGACAGAGGGGAAGCAGAGAGTGACTGTTCTGGATGTGCTGAACACAGAGGGGAAGCAGAGAGTGACTGTTCTGGATGGGCTGAATGCAGAGGGGAAGCAGAGAGTGACTATTCTGGATGGGCTGAACACAGGGGAAGGTGAGTGACTGTTCTGGATGGGCTGAATGCAGAGAGAAGGCGATTGACTGTTCTGGAGGGGATGAACACAGAGGGGAAGGTGAGTGACTGTTCTGCATGGGATGAACGCACAGGGGAAGGTGAGTGACTGTTCTGTATGGGCTGAACGCAGAGCGGAAGGTGAGTGACTGTTCTGGATGGGCTGAATGCAGAGGGGAAGGTGAGTGACTGTTCTGGAGGGCTGAACACAGAGGGGAAGCAGAGAGTGACTGTTCTAGATGGGCTGAACACAGGGGAAGGTGAGTGACTGTTCTGGATGGGCTGAACACAGAGGGAAAGGTGACTGACCGTTCTGGATGGGCTGAAAGCAGAGGGGAAGGTGAGTGACGGTTCTGGATGGGCTGAACGCAGAGGGCAAGGTGAGTGACTGTTCTGGAGGGGCTGTACGCAGAGGGGAAGGTGAGTGACGGTTCTGGATGGGCTGAACGCAGAGGGGAAGGTGAGTGACTCTTCTGGAGGGGATGAACACAGAGGGGAAGGTGAGTGACTGTTCTGGATGGGCTGAACACAGAGGGGAAGGTGAGTGACGGTTCTGGATGGGCTGAACACAGAGGGGAAGGTGAGTGACTGTTTTGTATGGGCTGAACACAGAGGGGAAGCAGAGAGTGACTGTTCTGGATGGGCTGAAGACAGAGGGGAAGCAGAGAGTGACTGTTCTGGATGTGCTGAACACAGAGGGGAAGCAGAGAGTGACTGTTCTGGATGGGCTGAATGCAGAGGGGAAGCAGAGAGTGACTATTCTGGATGGGCTGAACACAGGGGAAGGTGAGTGACTGTTCTGGATGGGCTGAACACAGAGGGGAAGGTGAGTGACTGTTCTGGATGGGCTGAATGCAGAGGGGAAGCAGAGAGTGACTGTTCTGGATGGGCTGAACGCAGAGGGGAAGGTGAGTGATGGTTCTGGATGGGCTGAACGCAGAGGGGAAGCTGAGTGACTGTTCTGGATGGGCTGAACACAGAGGGGAAGCAGAGAATGACTGTTCTGGATGGGCTGACACAGAGGGGAAGGTGAGTGACTGTTCTGGATGGGCTGAACGCAGAGGGGAAGCAGAGAGTGACTGTTCTGGATGGGCTGAACACAGAGGGGAAGGTGAGTGACTGTTCTGGATGGGCTGAACGCAGAGGGGAAGGCGAGTGACTGTTCTGGATGGGCTGAACACAGAGGGGAAGCAGAGAGTGACATTTCTGGATGGGCTGAACACAGAGGGGAAGCAGAGAGTGACTGTTCTGGATGGGCTGAACACAGAGGGGAAGCAGAGAGTGACTGTTCTGGATGGGCTGAATGCAGAGGGGAAGGTGAGTGACTGTTCTGGAGGGGCTGAACACAGAGGGGAAGCAGAGGGTGACTGTTCTGGATGGGCTGAACACGGGAATGTGAGTGACTGTTCTGGATGGGCTGAACACACAGGGGAAGGTGAGTGACAGTTCTGGATGGGCTGAACACAGCGGGGAAGGTGAGTGACGGTTCTGGATGGGCTGAACACAGAGGGGAAGGTGAGTGACTGCTTTGGATGGGCTGAACACAGAGGGGAAGCAGAGAGTGACTGTTCTGGATGGGCTGAACACAGAGGGGAAGCAGAGAGTGACTGTTCTGGTTGGGCTGAACACAGAGGGGAAGCAGAGAGTGACTCTTCTGGATGGGCTGAATGCAGAGGGGAAGGTGAGTGACTGTTCTGGAGGGGCTGAATACAGAGGGGAAGCAGAGAGTGACTGTTCTGGATGGGCTGAACACAGGGGAAGGTGAGTGACTGTTCTGGATGTGCTGAACACAGAGGGGAAGGTGAGTGACTGTTCTGGATGGGCTGAACACAGAGGGGAAGGTGAGTGACGGTTCTGGATCGGCTGAACGCAGAGGGGAAGGTGAGTGACTGTTCTGGATGGGCTGAACGCAGAGGGGAAGGTGAGTGACTGTTCTGGATGGGCTGAATGCAGAGAGAAGGCGATTGACTGTTCTGGAGGGGATGAACACAGAGGGGAAGGTGAGTGACTGTTCTGCATGGGATGAACGCACAGGGGAAGGTGAGTGACTGTTCTGTATGGGCTGAACGCAGAGCGGAAGGTGAGTGACTGTTCTGGATGGGCTGAATGCAGAGGGGAAGCAGAGAGTGACTGTTCTGGATGGGCTGAATGCAGAGGGGAAGGTGAGTGACTGTTCTGGAGGGGCTGAACACAGAGGGGAAGCAGAGGGTGACTGTTCTGGATGGGCTGAACACGGGAATGTGAGTGACTGTTCTGGATGGGCTGAACACACAGGGGAAGGTGAGTGACAGTTCTGGATGGGCTGAACACAGCGGGGAAGGTGAGTGACGGTTCTGGATGGGCTGAACACAGAGGGGAAGGTGAGTGACTGCTTTGGATGGGCTGAACACAGAGGGGAAGCAGAGAGTGACTGTTCTGGATGGGCTGAACACAGAGGGGAAGCAGAGAGTGACTGTTCTGGTTGGGCTGAACACAGAGGGGAAGCAGAGAGTGACTCTTCTGGATGGGCTGAATGCAGAGGGGAAGGTGAGTGACTGTTCTGGAGGGGCTGAATACAGAGGGGAAGCAGAGAGTGACTGTTCTGGATGGGCTGAACACAGGGGAAGGTGAGTGACTGTTCTGGATGTGCTGAACACAGAGGGGAAGGTGAGTGACTGTTCTGGATGGGCTGAACACAGAGGGGAAGGTGAGTGACGGTTCTGGATCGGCTGAACGCAGAGGGGAAGGTGAGTGACTGTTCTGGATGGGCTGAACGCAGAGGGGAAGGTGAGTGACTGTTCTGGATGGGCTGAATGCAGAGAGAAGGCGATTGACTGTTCTGGAGGGGATGAACACAGAGGGGAAGGTGAGTGACTGTTCTGCATGGGATGAACGCACAGGGGAAGGTGAGTGACTGTTCTGTATGGGCTGAACGCAGAGCGGAAGGTGAGTGACTGTTCTGGATGGGCTGAATGCAGAGGGGAAGGTGAGTGACTGTTCTGGAGGGCTGAACACAGAGGGGAAGGAGAGAGTGACTGTTCTAGATGGGCTGAACACAGGGGAAGGTGAGTGACTGTTCTGGATGGGCTGAACACAGAGGGAAAGGTGACTGACCGTTCTGGATGGGCTGAAAGCAGAGGGGAAGGTGAGTGACGGTTCTGGATGGGCTGAACGCAGAGGGCAAGGTGAGTGACTGTTCTGGAGGGGCTGTACGCAGAGGGGAAGGTGAGTGACGGTTCTGGATGGGCTGAACGCAGAGGGGAAGGTGAGTGACTCTTCTGGAGGGGATGAACACAGAGGGGAAGGTGAGTGACTGTTCTGGATGGGCTGAACACAGAGGAGAAGGTGAGTGACGGTTCTGGATGGGCTGAACACAGAGGGGAAGGTGAGTGACTGTTTTGTATGGGCTGAACACAGAGGGGAAGCAGAGAGTGACTGTTCTGGATGGGCTGAATGCAGAGGGGAAGCAGAGAGTGACTATTCTGGATGGGCTGAACACAGGGGAAGGTGAGTGACTGTTCTGGATGGGCTGAACACAGAGGGGAAGGTGAGTGACTGTTCTGGATGGGCTGAATGCAGAGGGGAAGCAGAGAGTGACTGTTCTGGATGGGCTGAACGCAGAGGGGAAGGTGAGTGATGGTTCTGGATGGGCTGAACGCAGAGGGGAAGCTGAGTGACTGTTCTGGATGGGCTGAACACAGAGGGGAAGCAGAGAATGACTGTTCTGGATGGGCTGACACAGAGGGGAAGGTGAGTGACTGTTCTGGATGGGCTGAACGCAGAGGGGAAGCAGAGAGTGACTGTTCTGGATGGGCTGAACACAGAGGGGAAGGTGAGTGACTGTTCTGGATGGGCTGAACGCAGAGGGGAAGGCGAGTGACTGTTCTGGATGGGCTGAACACAGAGGGGAAGCAGAGAGTGACATTTCTGGATGGGCTGAACACAGAGGGGAAGCAGAGAGTGACTGTTCTGGATGGGCTGAACACAGATTTGAAGCAGAGAGTGACTGTTCTGGATGGGCTGAATACAGAGGGGAAGGTGAGTGACTGTTCTGGAGGGGCTGAACACGGAGGGGAAGCAGAGGGTGACTGTTCTGGATGGGCTGAACACGGGAATGTGAGTGACTGTTCTGGATGGGCTGAACACAGAGGGGAAGGTGAGTGACGGTTCTGGATGGGCTGAACACAGAGGGGAAGGTGAGTGACTGTTTTGGATGGGCTGAACACAGAGGGGAAGCAGAGAGTGACTGTTCTGGATGGGCTGAACACAGAGGGGAAGGTGAGTGACTGTTCTGGATGGGCTGAATGCAGAGGGGAAGGTGAGTGACTGTTCTGGAGGGGCTGAACACAGAGGGGAAGCAGAGGGTGACTGTTCTGGATGGGCTGAACACGGGAATGTGAGTGACGGTTCTGGATGGGCTGAACACAGGGGAAGGTGAGTAACTGTTCTGGATGGGCTGAACACAGAGAGGAAGGTGAGTGACTGTTCTGGATGGGCTGAACACAGAGGGGAACGTGAGTGACTGTTCTAGATTGGCTGAACACTGAGGGGAAGCTGAGTGACGGTTCTGGATGGGCTGAACACAGAGGGGCAGGTGAGTGAATGTTCTGGATGGGCTGAACACAGAGGGGAAGGTGAGTGACTGTTCTGGATGGGCTGAACACAGAGGGTAAGCAGAGAGTGACTGTTCTGGATGGGCTGAAGACAGAGGGGAAGCAGAGAGTGACTGTTCTGGATGTGCTGAACACAGAGGGGAAGCAGAGAGTGACTGTTCTGGATGGGCTGAATGCAGAGGGGAAGCAGAGAGTGACTATTCTGGATGGGCTGAACACAGGGGAAGGTGAGTGACGGTTCTGGATGGGCTGAACGCAGAGGGGAAGCTGAGTGACTGTTCTGGATGGGCTGAACACAGAGGGGAAGCAGAGAGTGACTGTTCTGGATGGGCTGACACAGAGGGGAAGGTGAGTGACTGTTCTGGATGGGCTGAACGCAGAGGGGAAGGTGAGTGACTGTTCTGGATGGGCTGAACGCAGAGGGGAAGGCGAGTGACTGTTCTGGATGGGCTGAACACAGAGGGGAAGCAGAGAGTGACATTTCTGGATGGGCTGAACACAGAGGGGAAGCAGAGAGTGACTGTTCTGGATGGGCTGAACACAGAGGGGAAGCAGAGAGTGACTGTTCTGGATGGGCTGAATGCAGAGGGGAAGGTGAGTGACTGTTCTGGAGGGGCTGAACACAGAGGGGAAGCAGAGGGTGACTGTTCTGGATGGGCTGAACACGGGAATGTGAGTGACTGTTCTGGATGGGCTGAACACAGAGGGGAAGGTGAGTGACAGTTCTGGATGGGCTGAACACAGAGGGGAAGGTGAGTGACGGTTCTGGATGGGCTGAACACAGAGGGGAAGGTGAGTGACTGTTTTGGATGGGCTGAACACAGAGGGGAAGCAGAGAGTGACTGTTCTGGATGGGCTGAACACAGAGGGGAAGCAGAGAGTGACTGTTCTGGTTGGGCTGAACACAGAGGGGAAGCAGAGAGTGACTCTTCTGGATGGGCTGAATGCAGAGGGGAAGGTGAGTGACTGTTCTGGAGGGGCTGAATACAGAGGGGAAGCAGAGAGTGACTGTTCTGGATGGGCTGAACACAGGGGAAGGTGAGTGACTGTTCTGGATGTGCTGAACACAGAGGGGAAGGTGAGTGACTGTTCTGGATGGGCTGAACACAGAGGGGAAGGTGAGTGACGGTTCTGGATCGGCTGAACGCAGAGGGGAAGGTGAGTGACTGTTCTGGATGGGCTGAACGCAGAGGGGAAGGTGAGTGACTGTTCTGGATGGGCTGAATGCAGAGAGAAGGCGATTGACTGTTCTGGAGGGGATGAACACAGAGGGGAAGGTGAGTGACTGTTCTGCATGGGATGAACGCACAGGGGAAGGTGAGTGACTGTTCTGTATGGGCTGAACGCAGAGCGGAAGGTGAGTGACTGTTCTGGATGGGCTGAATGCAGAGGGGAAGGTGAGTGACTGTTCTGGAGGGCTGAACACAGAGGGGAAGCAGAGAGTGACTGTTCTAGATGGGCTGAACACAGGGGAAGGTGAGTGACTGTTCTGGATGGGCTGAACACAGAGGGAAAGGTGACTGACCGTTCTGGATGGGCTGAAAGCAGAGGGGAAGGTGAGTGACGGTTCTGGATGGGCTGAACGCAGAGGGCAAGGTGAGTGACTGTTCTGGAGGGGCTGTACGCAGAGGGGAAGGTGAGTGACGGTTCTGGATGGGCTGAACGCAGAGGGGAAGGTGAGTGACTCTTCTGGAGGGGATGAACACAGAGGGGAAGGTGAGTGACTGTTCTGGATGGGCTGAACACAGAGGGGAAGGTGAGTGACGGTTCTGGATGGGCTGAACACAGAGGGGAAGGTGAGTGACTGTTTTGTATGGGCTGAACACAGAGGGGAAGCAGAGAGTGACTGTTCTGGATGGGCTGAAGACAGAGGGGAAGCAGAGAGTGACTGTTCTGGATGTGCTGAACACAGAGGGGAAGCAGAGAGTGACTGTTCTGGATGGGCTGAATGCAGAGGGGAAGCAGAGAGTGACTATTCTGGATGGGCTGAACACAGGGGAAGGTGAGTGACTGTTCTGGATGGGCTGAACACAGAGGGGAAGGTGAGTGACTGTTCTGGATGGGCTGAATGCAGAGGGGAAGCAGAGAGTGACTGTTCTGGATGGGCTGAACGCAGAGGGGAAGGTGAGTGATGGTTCTGGATGGGCTGAACGCAGAGGGGAAGCTGAGTGACTGTTCTGGATGGGCTGAACACAGAGGGGAAGCAGAGAATGACTGTTCTGGATGGGCTGACACAGAGGGGAAGGTGAGTGACTGTTCTGGATGGGCTGAACGCAGAGGGGAAGCAGAGAGTGACTGTTCTGGATGGGCTGAACACAGAGGGGAAGGTGAGTGACTGTTCTGGCTGGGCTGAACGCAGAGGGGAAGGCGAGTGACTGTTCTGGATGGGCTGAACACAGAGGGGAAGCAGAGAGTGACATTTCTGGATGGGCTGAACACAGAGGGGAAGCAGAGAGTGACTGTTCTGGATGGGCTGAACACAGAGGGGAAGCAGAGAGTGACTGTTCTGGATGGGCTGAATGCAGAGGGGAAGGTGAGTGACTGTTCTGGAGGGGCTGAACACAGAGGGGAAGCAGAGGGTAACTGTTCTGGATGGGCTGAACACGGGAATGTGAGTGACTGTTCTGGATGGGCTGAACACACAGGGGAAGGTGAGTGACAGTTCTGGATGGGCTGAACACAGCGGGGAAGGTGAGTGACGGTTCTGGATGGGCTGAACACAGAGGGGAAGGTGAGTGACTGTTTTGGATGGGCTGAACACAGAGGGGAAGCAGAGAGTGACTGTTCTGGATGGGCTGAACACAGAGGGGAAGCAGAGAGTGACTGTTCTGGTTGGGCTGAACACAGAGGGGAAGCAGAGAGTGACTCTTCTGGATGGGCTGAATGCAGAGGGGAAGGTGAGTGACTGCTCTGGAGGGGCTGAATACAGAGGGGAAGCAGAGAGTGACTGTTCTGGATGGGCTGAACACAGGGGAAGGTGAGTGACTGTTCTGGATGTGCTGAACACAGAGGGGAAGGTGAGTGACTGTTCTGGATGGGCTGAACACAGAGGGGAAGGTGAGTGACGGTTCTGGATCGGCTGAACGCAGAGGGGAAGGTGAGTGACTGTTCTGGATGGGCTGAACGCAGAGGGGAAGGTGAGTGACTGTTCTGGATGGGCTGAATGCAGAGAGAAGGCGATTGACTGTTCTGGAGGGGATGAACACAGAGGGGAAGGTGAGTGACTGTTCTGCATGGGATGAACGCACAGGGGAAGGTGAGTGACTGTTCTGTATGGGCTGAACGCAGAGCGGAAGGTGAGTGACTGTTCTGGATGGGCTGAATGCAGAGGGGAAGGTGAGTGACTGTTCTGGAGGGCTGAACACAGAGGGGAAGCAGAGAGTGACTGTTCTAGATGGGCTGAACACAGGGGAAGGTGAGTGACTGTTCTGGATGGGCTGAACACAGAGGGAAAGGTGACTGACCGTTCTGGATGGGCTGAAAGCAGAGGGGAAGGTGAGTGACGGTTCTGGATGGGCTGAACGCAGAGGGCAAGGTGAGTGACTGTTCTGGAGGGGCTGTACGCAGAGGGGAAGGTGAGTGACGGTTCTGGATGGGCTGAACGCAGAGGGGAAGGTGAGTGACTCTTCTGGAGGGGATGAACACAGAGGGGAAGGTGAGTGACTGTTCTGGATGGGCTGAACACAGAGGGGAAGGTGAGTGACGGTTCTGGATGGGCTGAACACAGAGGGGAAGGTGAGTGACTGTTTTGTATGGGCTGAACACAGAGGGGAAGCAGAGAGTGACTGTTCTGGATGGGCTGAATGCAGAGGGGAAGCAGAGAGTGACTATTCTGGATGGGCTGAACACAGGGGAAGGTGAGTGACTGTTCTGGATGGGCTGAACACAGAGGGGAAGGTGAGTGACTGTTCTGGATGGGCTGAATGCAGAGGGGAAGCAGAGAGTGACTGTTCTGGATGGGCTGAACGCAGAGGGGAAGGTGAGTGATGGTTCTGGATGGGCTGAACACAGAGGGGAAGCTGAGTGACTGTTCTGGATGGGCTGAACACAGAGGGGAAGCAGAGAATGACTGTTCTGGATGGGCTGACACAGAGGGGAAGGTGAGTGAC
This sequence comes from Mobula birostris, assembly GCF_030028105.1. Classification (NCBI taxonomy): domain Eukaryota; kingdom Metazoa; phylum Chordata; class Chondrichthyes; order Myliobatiformes; family Myliobatidae; genus Mobula; species Mobula birostris. Next base: position 62,227 of record NW_027278535.1, on the reverse strand, counting down.
TGTTCTGGATGGGCTGAACGCAGAGGGGAAGCAGAGAGTGACTGTTCTGGATGGGCTGAACACAGAGGGGAAGGTGAGTGACTGTTCTGGATGGGCTGAACGTAGAGGGGAAGGCGAGTGACTGTTCTGGATGGGCTGAACACAGAGGGGAAGCAGAGAGTGACATTTCTGGATGGGCTGAACACAGAGGGGAAGCAGAGAGTGACTGTTCTGGATGGGCTGAACACAGATTTGAAGCAGAGAGTGACTGTTCTGGATGGGCTGAATGCAGAGGGGAAGGTGAGTGACTGTTCTGGAGGGGCTGAACACAGAGGGGAAGCAGAGGGTGACTGTTCTGGATGGGCTGAACACGGGAATGTGAGTGACTGTTCTGGATGGGCTGAACACAGAGGGGAAGGTGAGTGACGGTTCTGGATGGGCTGAACACAGAGGGGAAGGTGAGTGACTGTTTTGGATGGGCTGAACACAGAGGGGAAGCAGAGAGTGACTGTTCTGGATGGGCTGAACACAGAGGGGAAGCAGAGAGTCACTGTTCTGGATGGGCTGAACACAGATGGGAAGTTGAGTGACTGTTCTGGATGGGGTGAACACAGAGGGGAAGGTGAGTGACTGTTCTGGATGGGCTGAACACAGAGGGGAAGGTGAGTGACTGTTCTGGATGGGCTGAACACAGAGGGGAAGGTGAGTGAATGTTTTGGATGGGCTGAACACAGAGGAAGGTGTGTGACTGTTCTGAATGGGCTGAACACAGAGGGGAAGCAGAGAGTGACTCTTCTGGATGGGCTGAACACAGAGGGGAAGCAGAGAGTGACTGTTCTGGTTGGGCTGAACACAGAGGGGAAGCAGAGAGTGACTCTTCGGGATGGGCTGAATGCAGAGGGGAAGGTGAGTGACTGTTCTGGAGGGGCTGAACACAGAGGGGAAGCAGAGAGTGACTGTTCTGGATGGGCTGAACACAGGGGAAGGTGAGTGACTGTTCTGGATGTGCTGAACACAGAGGGGAAGGTGAGTGACTGTTCTGGATGGGCTGAACACAGAGGGGAAGGTGAGTGACGGTTCTGGATGGGCTGAACGCAGAGGGGAAGGTGAGTGACTGTTCTGGATGGGCTGAACGCAGAGGGGAAGGTGAGTGACTGTTCTGGATGGGCTGAAAGCAGAGGGGAAGGTGAGTGACGGTTCTGGATGGGCTGAACGCAGAGGGCAAGGTGAGTGACTGTTCTGGAGGGGCTGTACGCAGAGGGGAAGGTGAGTGACGGTTCTGGATGGGCTGAACGCAGAGGGGAAGGTGAGTGACTCTTCTGGAGGGGATGAACACAGAGGGGAAGGTGAGTGACTGTTCTGGATGGGCTGAACACAGAGGGGAAGGTGAGTGACGGTTCTGGATGGGCTGAAAACAGAGGGGAAGGTGAGTGACTGTTTTGTATGGGCTGAACACAGAGGGGAAGCAGAGAGTGACTGTTCTGGATGGGCTGAAGACAGAGGGGAAGCAGAGAGTGACTGTTCTGGATGTGCTGAACACAGAGGGGAAGCAGAGAGTGACTGTTCTGGATGGGCTGAATGCAGAGGGGAAGCAGAGAGTGACTATTCTGGATGGGCTGAACACAGGGGAAGGTGAGTGACTGTTCTGGATGGGCTGAACACAGAGGGGAAGGTGAGTGACTGTTCTGGATGGGCTGAATGCAGAGGGGAAGCAGAGAGTGACTGTTCTGGATGGGCTGAACGCAGAGGGGAAGGTGAGTGATGGTTCTGGATGGGCTGAACGCAGAGGGGAAGCTGAGTGACTGTTCTGGATGGGCTGAACACAGAGGGGAAGCAGAGAATGACTGTTCTGGATGGGCTGACACAGAGGGGAAGGTGAGTGACTGTTCTGGATGGGCTGAACGCAGAGGGGAAGCAGAGAGTGACTGTTCTGGATGGGCTGAACACAGAGGGGAAGGTGAGTGACTGTTCTGGCTGGGCTGAACGCAGAGGGGAAGGCGAGTGACTGTTCTGGATGGGCTGAACACAGAGGGGAAGCAGAGAGTGACATTTCTGGATGGGCTGAACACAGAGGGGAAGCAGAGAGTGACTGTTCTGGATGGGCTGAACACAGAGGGGAAGCAGAGAGTGACTGTTCTGGATGGGCTGAATGCAGAGGGGAAGGTGAGTGACTGTTCTGGAGGGGCTGAACACAGAGGGGAAGCAGAGGGTAACTGTTCTGGATGGGCTGAACACGGGAATGTGAGTGACTGTTCTGGATGGGCTGAACACACAGGGGAAGGTGAGTGACAGTTCTGGATGGGCTGAACACAGCGGGGAAGGTGAGTGACGGTTCTGGATGGGCTGAACACAGAGGGGAAGGTGAGTGACTGTTTTGGATGGGCTGAACACAGAGGGGAAGCAGAGAGTGACTGTTCTGGATGGGCTGAACACAGAGGGGAAGCAGAGAGTGACTGTTCTGGTTGGGCTGAACACAGAGGGGAAGCAGAGAGTGACTCTTCTGGATGGGCTGAATGCAGAGGGGAAGGTGAGTGACTGTTCTGGAGGGGCTGAATACAGAGGGGAAGCAGAGAGTGACTGTTCTGGATGGGCTGAACACAGGGGAAGGTGAGTGACTGTTCTGGATGTGCTGAACACAGAGGGGAAGGTGAGTGACTGTTCTGGATGGGCTGAACACAGAGGGGAAGGTGAGTGACGGTTCTGGATCGGCTGAACGCAGAGGGGAAGGTGAGTGACTGTTCTGGATGGGCTGAACGCAGAGGGGAAGGTGAGTGACTGTTCTGGATGGGCTGAATGCAGAGAGAAGGCGATTGACTGTTCTGGAGGGGATGAACACAGAGGGGAAGGTGAGTGACTGTTCTGCATGGGATGAACGCACAGGGGAAGGTGAGTGACTGTTCTGTATGGGCTGAACGCAGAGCGGAAGGTGAGTGACTGTTCTGGATGGGCTGAATGCAGAGGGGAAGGTGAGTGACTGTTCTGGAGGGCTGAACACAGAGGGGAAGCAGAGAGTGACTGTTCTAGATGGGCTGAACACAGGGGAAGGTGAGTGACTGTTCTGGATGGGCTGAACACAGAGGGAAAGGTGACTGACCGTTCTGGATGGGCTGAAAGCAGAGGGGAAGGTGAGTGACGGTTCTGGATGGGCTGAACGCAGAGGGCAAGGTGAGTGACTGTTCTGGAGGGGCTGTACGCAGAGGGGAAGGTGAGTGACGGTTCTGGATGGGCTGAACGCAGAGGGGAAGGTGAGTGACTGTTCTGGATGGGCTGAATGCAGAGGGGAAGCAGAGAGTGACTGTTCTGGATGGGCTGAACGCAGAGGGGAAGGTGAGTGATGGTTCTGGATGGGCTGAACGCAGAGGGGAAGCTGAGTGACTGTTCTGGATGGGCTGAACACAGAGGGGAAGCAGAGAATGACTGTTCTGGATGGGCTGACACAGAGGGGAAGGTGAGTGACTGTTCTGGATGGGCTGAACGCAGAGGGGAAGCAGAGAGTGACTGTTCTGGATGGGCTGAACACAGAGGGGAAGGTGAGTGACTGTTCTGGCTGGGCTGAACGCAGAGGGGAAGGCGAGTGACTGTTCTGGATGGGCTGAACACAGAGGGGAAGCAGAGAGTGACATTTCTGGATGGGCTGAACACAGAGGGGAAGCAGAGAGTGACTGTTCTGGATGGGCTGAACACAGAGGGGAAGCAGAGAGTGACTGTTCTGGATGGGCTGAATGCAGAGGGGAAGGTGAGTGACTGTTCTGGAGGGGCTGAACACAGAGGGGAAGCAGAGGGTAACTGTTCTGGATGGGCTGAACACGGGAATGTGAGTGACTGTTCTGGATGGGCTGAACACACAGGGGAAGGTGAGTGACAGTTCTGGATGGGCTGAACACAGCGGGGAAGGTGAGTGACGGTTCTGGATGGGCTGAACACAGAGGGGAAGGTGAGTGACTGTTTTGGATGGGCTGAACACAGAGGGGAAGCAGAGAGTGACTGTTCTGGATGGGCTGAACACAGAGGGGAAGCAGAGAGTGACTGTTCTGGTTGGGCTGAACACAGAGGGGAAGCAGAGAGTGACTCTTCTGGATGGGCTGAATGCAGAGGGGAAGGTGAGTGACTGTTCTGGAGGGGCTGAATACAGAGGGGAAGCAGAGAGTGACTGTTCTGGATGGGCTGAACACAGGGGAAGGTGAGTGACTGTTCTGGATGTGCTGAACACAGAGGGGAAGGTGAGTGACTGTTCTGGATGGGCTGAACACAGAGGGGAAGGTGAGTGACGGTTCTGGATCGGCTGAACGCAGAGGGGAAGCTGAGTGACTGTTCTGGATGGGCTGAACACAGAGGGGAAGCAGAGAATGACTGTTCTGGATGGGCTGACACAGAGGGGAAGGTGAGTGACTGTTCTGGATGGGCTGAACGCAGAGGGGAAGCAGAGAGTGACTGTTCTGGATGGGCTGAACACAGAGGGGAAGGTGAGTGACTGTTCTGGCTGGGCTGAACGCAGAGGGGAAGGCGAGTGACTGTTCTGGATGGGCTGAACACAGAGGGGAAGCAGAGAGTGACATTTCTGGATGGGCTGAACACAGAGGGGAAGCAGAGAGTGACTGTTCTGGATGGGCTGAACACAGAGGGGAAGCAGAGAGTGACTGTTCTGGATGGGCTGAATGCAGAGGGGAAGGTGAGTGACTGTTCTGGAGGGGCTGAACACAGAGGGGAAGCAGAGGGTAACTGTTCTGGATGGGCTGAACACGGGAATGTGAGTGACTGTTCTGGATGGGCTGAACACACAGGGGAAGGTGAGTGACAGTTCTGGATGGGCTGAACACAGCGGGGAAGGTGAGTGACGGTTCTGGATGGGCTGAACACAGAGGGGAAGGTGAGTGACTGTTTTGGATGGGCTGAACACAGAGGGGAAGCAGAGAGTGACTGTTCTGGATGGGCTGAACACAGAGGGGAAGCAGAGAGTGACTGTTCTGGTTGGGCTGAACACAGAGGGGAAGCAGAGAGTGACTCTTCTGGATGGGCTGAATGCAGAGGGGAAGGTGAGTGACTGTTCTGGAGGGGCTGAATACAGAGGGGAAGCAGAGAGTGACTGTTCTGGATGGGCTGAACACAGGGGAAGGTGAGTGACTGTTCTGGATGTGCTGAACACAGAGGGGAAGGTGAGTGACTGTTCTGGATGGGCTGAACACAGAGGGGAAGGTGAGTGACGGTTCTGGATCGGCTGAACGCAGAGGGGAAGGTGAGTGACTGTTCTGGATGGGCTGAACGCAGAGGGGAAGGTGAGTGACTGTTCTGGATGGGCTGAATGCAGAGAGAAGGCGATTGACTGTTCTGGAGGGGATGAACACAGAGGGGAAGGTGAGTGACTGTTCTGCATGGGATGAACGCACAGGGGAAGGTGAGTGACTGTTCTGTATGGGCTGAACGCAGAGCGGAAGGTGAGTGACTGTTCTGGATGGGCTGAATGCAGAGGGGAAGGTGAGTGACTGTTCTGGAGGGCTGAACACAGAGGGGAAGCAGAGAGTGACTGTTCTAGATGGGCTGAACACAGGGGAAGGTGAGTGACTGTTCTGGATGGGCTGAACACAGAGGGAAAGGTGACTGACCGTTCTGGATGGGCTGAAAGCAGAGGGGAAGGTGAGTGACGGTTCTGGATGGGCTGAACGCAGAGGGCAAGGTGAGTGACTGTTCTGGAGGGGCTGTACGCAGAGGGGAAGGTGAGTGACGGTTCTGGATGGGCTGAACGCAGAGGGGAAGGTGAGTGACTCTTCTGGAGGGGATGAACACAGAGGGGAAGGTGAGTGACTGTTCTGGATGGGCTGAACACAGAGGGGAAGGTGAGTGACGGTTCTGGATGGGCTGAACACAGAGGGGAAGGTGAGTGACTGTTTTGTATGGGCTGAACACAGAGGGGAAGCAGAGAGTGACTGTTCTGGATGGGCTGAATGCAGAGGGGAAGCAGAGAGTGACTATTCTGGATGGGCTGAACACAGGGGAAGGTGAGTGACTGTTCTGGATGGGCTGAACACAGAGGGGAAGGTGAGTGACAGTTCTGGATGGGCTGAATGCAGAGGGGAAGCAGAGAGTGACTGTTCTGGATGGGCTGAACGCAGAGGGGAAGGTGAGTGATGGTTCTGGATGGGCTGAACGCAGAGGGGAAGCTGAGTGACTGTTCTGGATGGGCTGAACACAGAGGGGAAGCAGAGAATGACTGTTCTGGATGGGCTGACACAGAGGGGAAGGTGAGTGACTGTTCTGGATGGGCTGAACGCAGAGGGGAAGCAGAGAGTGACTGTTCTGGATGGGCTGAACACAGAGGGGAAGGTGAGTGACTGTTCTGGATGGGCTGAACGTAGAGGGGAAGGCGAGTGACTGTTCTGGATGGGCTGAACACAGAGGGGAAGCAGAGAGTGACATTTCTGGATGGGCTGAACACAGAGGGGAAGCAGAGAGTGACTGTTCTGGATGGGCTGAACACAGATTTGAAGCAGAGAGTGACTGTTCTGGATGGGCTGAATGCAGAGGGGAAGGTGAGTGACTGTTCTGGAGGGGCTGAACACAGAGGGGAAGCAGAGGGTGACTGTTCTGGATGGGCTGAACACGGGAATGTGAGTGACTGTTCTGGATGGGCTGAACACAGAGGGGAAGGTGAGTGACGGTTCTGGATGGGCTGAACACAGAGGGGAAGGTGAGTGACTGTTTTGGATGGGCTGAACACAGAGGGGAAGCAGAGAGTGACTGTTCTGGATGGGCTGAACACAGAGGGGAAGCAGAGAGTCACTGTTCTGGATGGGCTGAACACAGATGGGAAGTTGAGTGACTGTTCTGGATGGGCTGAACACAGAGGGGAAGGTGAGTGACTGTTCTGGATGGGCTGAACACAGAGGGGAAGGTGAGTGACTGTTCTGGATGGGCTGAACACAGAGGGGAAGGTGAGTGAATGTTTTGGATGGGCTGAACACAGAGGAAGGTGTGTGACTGTTCTGAATGGGCTGAACACAGAGGGGAAGCAGAGAGTGACTCTTCTGGATGGGCTGAACACAGAGGGGAAGCAGAGAGTGACTGTTCTGGTTGGGCTGAACACAGAGGGGAAGCAGAGAGTGACTCTTCTGGATGGGCTGAATGCAGAGGGGAAGGTGAGTGACTGTTCTGGAGGGGCTGAACACAGAGGGGAAGCAGAGAGTGACTGTTCTGGATGGGCTGAACACAGGGGAAGGTGAGTGACTGTTCTGGATGTGCTGAACACAGAGGGGAAGGTGAGTGACTGTTCTGGATGGGCTGAACACAGAGGGGAAGGTGAGTGACGGTTCTGGATGGGCTGAACGCAGAGGGGAAGGTGAGTGACTGTTCTGGATGGGCTGAACGCAGAGGGGAAGGTGAGTGACTGTTCTGGATGGGCTGAACGCAGAGGGGAAGGTGAGTGACGGTTCTGGATGGGCTGAACACAGGAGGGAAGGTGAGTGACTGTTCTGGATGGGCTGAATGCAGAGAGAAGGCGATTGACTGTTCTGGAGGGGATGAACACAGAGGGGAAGGTGAGTGACTGTTCTGCATGGGATGAACGCAGAGGGGAAGGTGAGTGACTGTTCTGGATGGGCTGAATGCAGAGGGGAAGGTGAGTGACTGTTCTGGAGGGCTGAACACAGAGGGGAAGCAGAGAGTGACTGTTCTGGATGGGCTGAACACAGGGGAAGGTGAGTAACTGTTCTGGATGGGCTGAACACAGAGGGGTAGGTGAGTGACTGTTCTGGATGGGCTGAACACAGAGGGGAAGGTGAGTGACGGTTCTGGATGGGCTGAACACAGAGGGGAAGGTGAGTGACTGTTTTGGATGGGCTGAACACAGAGGGGAAGCAGAGAGTGACTGTTCTGGATGGGCTGAACACAGAGGGGAAGCAGAGAGTGACTGTTCTGGATGGGCTGAACACAGAGGGGAAGGTGAGTGACTGTTCTGGATGGGCTGAACACAGAGGGGAAGGTGAGTGACTGTTCTGGATGGGCTGAACACAGATGGGAAGGTGAGTGACGGTTCTGGATGGGCTGAACACAGGAGGGAAGGTGAGTGACTGTTCTGGATGGGCTGAATGCAGAGAGAAGGCGATTGACTGTTCTGGAGGGGATGAACACAGAGGGGAAGGTGAGTGACTGTTCTGCATGGGATGAACGCAGAGGGGAAGGTGAGTGACTGTTCTGGATGGGCTGAATGCAGAGGGGAAGGTGAGTGACTGTTCTGGAGGGCTGAACACAGAGGGGAAGCAGAGAGTGACTGTTCTGGATGGGCTGAACACAGGGGAAGGTGAGTAACTGTTCTGGATGGGCTGAACACAGAGGGGTAGGTGAGTGACTGTTCTGGATGGGCTGAACACAGAGGGGAAGGTGAGTGACGGTTCTGGATGGGCTGAACACAGAGGGGAAGGTGAGTGACTGTTTTGGATGGGCTGAACACAGAGGGGAAGCAGAGAGTGACTGTTCTGGATGGGCTGAACACAGAGGGGAAGCAGAGAGTGACTGTTCTGGATGGGCTGAACACAGAGGGGAAGGTGAGTGACTGTTCTGGATGGGCTGAACACAGAGGGGAAGGTGAGTGACTGTTCTGGATGGGCTGAACACAGATGGGAAGCAGAGAGTCACTGTTCTGGATGGGCTGAACACAGAGGGGAAGCAGAGAGTGATTGTTCTGGATGGGCTGCACACAGGGGAATGTGAGTGACTGTTCTGGATGGGCTGAACACAGAGGGGAAGGTGAGTGACTGTTCTGGATGGGCTGAACGCAGAGGGGAATGTGAGTGACGGTTCTGGATGGGCTGAACGCAGAGGGGAAGGTGAGTGACGGTTCTGGATGGGCTGAACGCAGAGGGGAAGGTGAGTGACTGTTCTGGATGTGCTGAACACAGAGGGGAAGCTGAGTGGCTGTACTGGATGGGCTGAACGCAGAGGGGAAGGCGAGTGACTGTTCTGGAGGGGCTCAATGCAGAGGGGAAGGTGAGTGACGGTTCTGGATGGGCTGAATACAGAGGGGAAGGTGAGTGACTGTTCTGGATGGGCTGAACACAAAGGGGAATGTGAGTGACTGTTCTGGATGGGCTGAACACAGAGGGAAAGGTGAGTGACTGTTCTGGATGGGCTGAACACAGAGGGAAAGGTGAGTGACTGTTCTGGATGGGCTGAACGCAGAGGGGAAGCAGAGATTGACTGTTCTGGATGGGCTGAACACAGAGAGGAAGGTGAGTGACTGTTCTGGATGGGCTGAACACAGAGGGGAAGGTGAGTGACTGTTCTGGATGGGCTGAACACAGAGGGAAAGGTGAGTGACCGTTCTGGATGGGCTGAACACAGAGGGGAAGCAGAGAGTGACATTTCTGGATGGGCTGAACACAGAGGGGAAGCAGAGAGTGACTGTTCTGGATGGGCTGAACACAGAGGGGAAGCAGAGAGTGACTGTTCTGGATGGGCTGAATGCAGAGGGGAAGGTGAGTGACTGTTCTGGAGGGGCTGAACACAGAGGGGAAGCAGAGGGTGACTGTTCTGGATGGGTTGAACACGGGAATGTGAGTGACTGTTCTGGATGGGCTGAACACAGAGGGGAAGGTGAGTGACGGTTCTGGATGGGCTGAACACAGAGGGGAAGGTGAGTGACTGTTTTGGATGGGCTGAACACAGAGGGGAAGCAGAGAGTGACTGTTCTGGATGGGCTGAACACAGAGGGGAAGCAGAGAGTCACTGTTCTGGATGGGCTGAACACAGAGGGGAAGTTGAGTGACTCTTCTGGATGGGCTGAACTCAGAGGGGAAGGTGAGTGACTGTTCTGGATGGGCTGAACACAGAGGGGAAGGTGAGTGACTGTTCTGGATGGGCTGAACACAGAGGGGAAGGTGAGTGAATGTTTTGGATGGGCAGAACACAGAGGAAGGTGTGTGACTGTTCTGGATGGGCTGAACACAGAGGGGAAGCAGAGAGTGACTCTTCTGGATGGGCTGAACACAGAGGGGAAGCAGAGAGTGACTGTTCTGGTTGGGCTGAACACAGAGGGGAAGCAGAGAGTGACTCTTCTGGATGGGCTGAATGCAGAGGGGAAGGTGAGTGACTGTTCTGGAGGGGTTGAACACAGAGGGGAAGCAGAGAGTGACTGTTCTGGATGGGCTGAACACAGGGGAAGGTGAGTGACTGTTCTGGATGTGCTGAACACAGAGGGGAAGGTGAGTGACAGTTCTGGATGGGCTGAACACAGAGGGGAAGGTGAGTGACGGTTCTGGATGGGCTGAACGCAGAGGGGAAGGTGAGTGACTGTTCTGGATGGGCTGAACGCAGAGGGGAAGGTGAGTGACTGTTCTGGATGGGCTGAACGCAGAGGAGAAGGTGAGTGACGGTTCTGGATGGGCTGAACACAGGAGGGAAGGTGAGTGACTGTTCTGGATAGGCTGAATGCAGAGAGAAGGCGATTGACTGTTCTGGAGGGGATGAACACAGAGGGGAAGGTGAGTGACTGGTCTGCATGGGATGAACGCAGAGGGGAAGGTGAGTGATTGTTCTGTATGGGCTGAACGCAGAGCGGAAGGTGAGTGACTGTTCTGGATGGGCTGAATGCAGAGGGGAAGGTGAGTGACTGTTCTGGAGGGCTGAACACAGAGGGGAAGCAGAGAGTGACTGTTCTGGATGGGCTGAACACAGGGGAAGGTGAGTGACTGTTCTGGATGGGCTGAACACAGAGGGAAAGGTGAGTGACCGTTCTGGATGGGCTGAAAGCAGAGGGGAAGGTGAGTGACGGTTCTGGATGGGCTGAACGCAGAGGGCAATGTGAGTGACTGTTCTTGAGGGGCTGTACGCAGAGGGGAAGGTGAGTGACGGTTCTGGATGGGCTGAACGCAGAGGGGAAGGTGAGTGACTCTTCTGGAGGTTATGAACACAGAGGGGTAGGTGAGTGACTGTTCTGGATGGGCTGAACACAGAGGGGAAGGTGAGTGACGGTTCTGGATGGGCTGAACACAGAGGGGAAGGTGAGTAACTGTTTTGGATGGGCTGAACACAGAGGGGAAGCAGAGAGTGACTGTTCTGGATGGGCTGAACACAGAGGGGAAGCAGAGAGTGACTGTTCTGGATGGGCTGAACACAGAGGGGAAGGTGAGTGACTGTTTTGGATGGGCTGAACACAGAGGGGAAGGTGAGTGACTGTTCTGGATGGGCTGAACACAGAGGAAGGTGAGTGACTGTTCTGGATGGGCTGAACACAGATGGGAAGCAGAGAGTCACTGTTCTGGATGGGCTGAACACAGAGGGGAAGTTGAGTGACTGTTCTGGATGGGCTGAACACAGAGGGGAAGCAGAGAGTGACTGTTCTGGATGGGCTGAACACAGAGGGGAAGCAGAGGGTGACTGTTCTGGATGGGCTGAACACGGGAATGTGAGTGACTGTTCTGGATGGGCTGAACACAGAGGGGAAGGTGAGTGACGGTTCTGGATGGGCTGAACACAGAGGGGAAGGTGAGTGACTGTTTTGGATGGGCTGAACACAGAGGGGAAGCAGAGAGTGACTGTTCGGGATGGGCTGAACACAGAGGGGAAGCAGAGAGTCACTGTTCTGGATGGGCTGAACACAGAGGGGAAGTTGAGTGACTGTTCTGGATGGGCTGAACACAGAGGGGAAGGTGAGTGACTGTTCTGGATGGGCTGAACACAGAGGGGAAGGTGAGTGACTGTTCTGGATGGGCTGAACACAGAGGAGAAGGTGAGTGAATGTTTTGGATGGGCTGAACACAGAGGAAGGTGTGTGACTGTTCTGGATGGGCTGAACACAGAGGGGAAGCAGAGAGTGACTGTTCTGGATGGGCTGAATGCAGAGGGGAAGCAGAGAGTGACTATTCTGGATGGGCTGAACACAGGGGAAGGTGAGTGACTGTTCTGGATGGGCTGAACACAGAGGGGAAGGTGAGTGACTGTTCTGGATGGGCTGAATGCAGAGGGGAAGCAGAGAGTGACTGTTCTGGATGGGCTGAACGCAGAGGGGAAGGTGAGTGATGGTTCTGGATGGGCTGAACGCAGAGGGGAAGCTGAGTGACTGTTCTGGATGGGCTGAACACAGAGGGGAAGCAGAGAATGACTGTTCTGGATGGGCTGACACAGAGGGGAAGGTGAGTGACTGTTCTGGATGGGCTGAACGCAGAGGGGAAGCAGAGAGTGACTGTTCTGGATGGGCTGAACACAGAGGGGAAGGTGAGTGACTGTTCTGGATGGGCTGAACGTAGAGGGGAAGGCGAGTGACTGTTCTGGATGGGCTGAACACAGAGGGGAAGCAGAGAGTGACATTTCTGGATGGGCTGAACACAGAGGGGAAGCAGAGAGTGACTGTTCTGGATGGGCTGAACACAGATTTGAAGCAGAGAGTGACTGTTCTGGATGGGCTGAATGCAGAGGGGAAGGTGAGTGACTGTTCTGGAGGGGCTGAACACAGAGGGGAAGCAGAGGGTGACTGTTCTGGATGGGCTGAACACGGGAATGTGAGTGACTGTTCTGGATGGGCTGAACACAGAGGGGAAGGTGAGTGACGGTTCTGGATGGGCTGAACACAGAGGGGAAGGTGAGTGACTGTTTTGGATGGGCTGAACACAGAGGGGAAGCAGAGAGTGACTGTTCTGGATGGGCTGAACACAGAGGGGAAGCAGAGAGTCACTGTTCTGGATGGGCTGAACACAGATGGGAAGTTGAGTGACTGTTCTGGATGGGCTGAACACAGAGGGGAAGGTGAGTGACTGTTCTGGATGGGCTGAACACAGAGGGGAAGGTGAGTGACTGTTCTGGATGGGCTGAACACAGAGGGGAAGGTGAGTGAATGTTTTGGATGGGCTGAACACAGAGGAAGGTGTGTGACTGTTCTGAATGGGCTGAACACAGAGGGGAAGCAGAGAGTGACTCTTCTGGATGGGCTGAACACAGAGGGGAAGCAGAGAGTGACTGTTCTGGTTGGGCTGAACACAGAGGGGAAGCAGAGAGTGACTCTTCTGGATGGGCTGAATGCAGAGGGGAAGGTGAGTGACTGTTCTGGAGGGGCTGAACACAGAGGGGAAGCAGAGAGTGACTGTTCTGGATGGGCTGAACACAGGGGAAGGTGAGTGACTGTTCTGGATGTGCTGAACACAGAGGGGAAGGTGAGTGACTGTTCTGGATGGGCTGAACACAGAGGGGAAGGTGAGTGACGGTTCTGGATGGGCTGAACGCAGAGGGGAAGGTGAGTGACTGTTCTCGATGGGCTGAACGCAGAGGGGAAGGTGAGTGACTGTTCTGGATGGGCTGAACGCAGAAGGGAAGGTGAGTGACGGTTCTGGATGGGCTGAACACAGGAGGGAAGGTGAGTGACTGTTCTGGATGGGCTGAATGCAGAGAGAAGGCGATTGACTGTTCTGGAGGGGATGAACACAGAGGGGAAGGTGAGTGACTGTTCTGCATGGGATGAACGCAGAGGGGAAGGTGAGTGACTGTTCTGGATGGGCTGAATGCAGAGGGGAAGGTGAGTGACTGTTCTGGAGGGCTGAACACAGAGGGGAAGCAGAGAGTGACTGTTCTGGATGGGCTGAACACAGGGGAAGGTGAGTAACTGTTCTGGATGGGCTGAACACAGAGGGGTAGGTGAGTGACTGTTCTGGATGGGCTGAACACAGAGGGGAAGGTGAGTGACGGTTCTGGATGGGCTGAACACAGAGGGGAAGGTGAGTGACTGTTTTGGATGGGCTGAACACAGAGGGGAAGCAGAGAGTGACTGTTCTGGATGGGCTGAACACAGAGGGGAAGCAGAGAGTGACTGTTCTGGATGGGCTGAACACAGAGGGGAAGGTGAGTGACGGTTCTGGATGGGCTGAACACAGGAGGGAAGGTGAGTGACTGTTCTGGATGGGCTGAATGCAGAGAGAAGGCGATTGACTGTTCTGGAGGGGATGAACACAGAGGGGAAGGTGAGTGACTGTTCTGCATGGGATGAACGCAGAGGGGAAGGTGAGTGACTGTTCTGGATGGGCTGAACACAGAGGAAGGTGAGTGACTGTTCTGGATGGGCTGAACACAGATGGGAAGGTGAGTGACGGTTCTGGATGGGCTGAACACAGGAGGGAAGGTGAGTGACTGTTCTGGATGGGCTGAATGCAGAGAGAAGGCGATTGACTGTTCTGGAGGGGATGAACACAGAGGGGAAGGTGAGTGACTGTTCTGCATGGGATGAACGCAGAGGGGAAGGTGAGTGACTGTTCTGGATGGGCTGAATGCAGAGGGGAAGGTGAGTGACTGTTCTGGAGGGCTGAACACAGAGGGGAAGCAGAGAGTGACTGTTCTGGATGGGCTGAACACAGGGGAAGGTGAGTAACTGTTCTGGATGGGCTGAACACAGAGGGGTAGGTGAGTGACTGTTCTGGATGGGCTGAACACAGAGGGGAAGGTGAGTGACGGTTCTGGATGGGCTGAACACAGAGGGGAAGGTGAGTGACTGTTTTGGATGGGCTGAACACAGAGGGGAAGCAGAGAGTGACTGTTCTGGATGGGCTGAACACAGAGGGGAAGCAGAGAGTGACTGTTCTGGATGGGCTGAACACAGAGGGGAAGGTGAGTGACTGTTCTGGATGGGCTGAACACAGAGGGGAAGGTGAGTGACTGTTCTGGATGGGCTGAACACAGAGGAAGGTGAGTGACTGTTCTGGATGGGCTGAACACAGATGGGAAGCAGAGAGTCACTGTTCTGGATGGGCTGAACACAGAGGGGAAGTAGAGAGTGACTGTTCTGGATGGGCTGAATGCAGAGGGGAAGGTGAGTGACTGTTCTGGAGGGGTTGAACACAGAGGGGAAGCAGAGAGTGATTGTTCTGGATGGGCTGCACACAGGGGAATGTGAGTGACTGTTCTGGATGGGCTGAACACAGAGGGGAAGGTGAGTGACTGTTCTGGATGGGCTGAACGCAGAGGGGAATGTGAGTGACGGTTCTGGATGGGCTGAACGCAGAGGGGAAGGTGAGTGACGGTTCTGGATGGGCTGAACGCAGAGGGGAAGGTGAGTGACTGTTCTGGATGTGCTGAACACAGAGGGGAAGCTGAGTGGCTGTACTGGATGGGCTGAACGCAGAGGGGAAGGCGAGTGACTGTTCTGGAGGGGCTCAGTGCAGAGGGGAAGGTGAGTGACGGTTCTGGATGGGCTGAATACAGAGGGGAAGGTGAGTGACTGTTCTGGATGGGCTGAACACAAAGGGGAATGTGAGTGACTGTTCTGGATGGGCTGAACACAGAGGGAAAGGTGAGTGACTGTTCTGGATGGGCTGAACACAGAGGGAAAGGTGAGTGACTGTTCTGGATGGGCTGAACGCAGAGGGGAAGCAGAGATTGACTGTTCTGGATGGGCTGAACACAGAGAGGAAGGTGAGTGACTGTTCTGGATGGGCTGAACACAGAGGGGAAGGTGAGTGACTGTTCTGGATGGGCTGAACACAGAGGGAAAGGTGAGTGACCGTTCTGGATGGGCTGAACACAGAGGGGAAGCAGAGAGTGACATTTCTGGATGGGCTGAACACAGAGGGGAAGCAGAGAGTGACTGTTCTGGATGGGCTGAACACAGAGGGGAAGCAGAGAGTGACTGTTCTGGATGGGCTGAATGCAGAGGGGAAGGTGAGTGACTGTTCTGGAGGGGCTGAACACAGAGGGGAAGCAGAGGGTGACTGTTCTGGATGGGCTGAACACGGGAATGTGAGTGACTGTTCTGGATGGGCTGAACACAGAGGGGAAGGTGAGTGACGGTTCTGGATGGGCTGAACACAGAGGGGAAGGTGACTGACTGTTTTGGATGGGCTGAACACAGAGGGGAAGCAGAGAGTGACTGTTCTGGATGGGCTGAACACAGAGGGGAAGCAGAGAGTCACTGTTCTGGATGGGCTGAACACAGAGGGGAAGTTGAGTGACTCTTCTGGATGGGCTGAACTCAGAGGGGAAGGTGAGTGACTGTTCTGGATGGGCTGAACACAGAGGGGAAGGTGAGTGACTGTTCTGGATGGGCTGAACACAGAGGGGAAGGTGAGTGAATGTTTTGGATGGGCAGAACACAGAGGAAGGTGTGTGACTGTTCTGGATGGGCTGAACACAGAGGGGAAGCAGAGAGTGACTCTTCTGGATGGGCTGAACACAGAGGGGAAGCAGAGAGTGACTGTTCTGGTTGGGCTGAACACAGAGGGGAAGCAGAGAGTGACTGTTCTGGATGGGCTGAACACAGGGGAAGGTGAGTGACTGTTCTGGATGTGCTGAACACAGAGGGGAAGGTGAGTGACTGTTCTGGATGGGCTGAACACAGAGGGGAAGGTGAGTGACGGTTCTGGATGGGCTGAACGCAGAGGGGAAGGTGAGTGACTGTTCTGGATGGGCTGAACGCAGAGGGGAAGGTGAGTGACTGTTCTGGATGGGCTGAACGCAGAGGAGAAGGTGAGTGACGGTTCTGGATGGGCTGAACACAGGAGGGAAGGTGAGTGACTGTTCTGGATAGGCTGAATGCAGAGAGAAGGCGATTGACTGTTCTGGAGGGGATGAACACAGAGGGGAAGGTGAGTGACTGGTCTGCATGGGATGAACGCAGAGGGGAAGGTGAGTGATTGTTCTGTATGGGCTGAACGCAGAGCGGAAGGTGAGTGACTGTTCTGGATGGGCTGAATGCAGAGGGGAAGGTGAGTGACTGTTCTGGAGGGCTGAACACAGAGGGGAAGCAGAGAGTGACTGTTCTGGATGGGCTGAACACAGGGGAAGGTGAGTGACTGTTCTGGATGGGCTGAACACAGAGGGAAAGGTGAGTGACCGTTCTGGATGGGCTGAAAGCAGAGGGGAAGGTGAGTGACGGTTCTGGATGGGCTGAACGCAGAGGGCAATGTGAGTGACTGTTCTTGAGGGGCTGTACGCAGAGGGGAAGGTGAGTGACGGTTCTGGATGGGCTGAACGCAGAGGGGAAGGTGAGTGACTCTTCTGGAGGTTATGAACACAGAGGGGTAGGTGAGTGACTGTTCTGGATGGGCTGAACACAGAGGGGAAGGTGAGTGACGGTTCTGGATGGGCTGAACACAGAGGGGAAGGTGAGTAACTGTTTTGGATGGGCTGAACACAGAGGGGAAGCAGAGAGTGACTGTTCTGGATGGGCTGAACACAGAGGGGAAGCAGAGAGTGACTGTTCTGGATGGGCTGAACACAGAGGGGAAGGTGAGTGACTGTTTTGGATGGGCTGAACACAGAGGGGAAGGTGAGTGACTGTTCTGGATGGGCTGAACACAGAGGAAGGTGAGTGACTGTTCTGGATGGGCTGAACACAGAT
The DNA here is from genome assembly GCF_030028105.1 of Mobula birostris. Classification (NCBI taxonomy): domain Eukaryota; kingdom Metazoa; phylum Chordata; class Chondrichthyes; order Myliobatiformes; family Myliobatidae; genus Mobula; species Mobula birostris. Next base: position 44,946 of record NW_027278535.1, on the reverse strand, counting down.
GGGAAGCAGAGAGTCACTGTTCTGGATGGGCTGAACACAGAGGGGAAGTTGAGTGACTGTTCTGGATGGGCTGAACACAGAGGGGAAGCAGAGAGTGACTGTTCTGGATGGGCTGAACACAGAGGGGAAGCAGAGGGTGACTGTTCTGGATGGGCTGAACACGGGAATGTGAGTGACTGTTCTGGATGGGCTGAACACAGAGGGGAAGGTGAGTGACGGTTCTGGATGGGCTGAACACAGAGGGGAAGGTGAGTGACTGTTTTGGATGGGCTGAACACAGAGGGGAAGCAGAGAGTGACTGTTCGGGATGGGCTGAACACAGAGGGGAAGCAGAGAGTCACTGTTCTGGATGGGCTGAACACAGAGGGGAAGTTGAGTGACTGTTCTGGATGGGCTGAACACAGAGGGGAAGGTGAGTGACTGTTCTGGATGGGCTGAACACAGAGGGGAAGGTGAGTGACTGTTCTGGATGGGCTGAACACAGAGGGGAAGGTGAGTGAATGTTTTGGATGGGCTGAACACAGAGGAAGGTGTGTGACTGTTCTGGATGGGCTGAACACAGAGGGGAAGCAGAGAGTGACTCTTCTGGATGGGCTGAACACAGAGGGGAAGCAGAGAGTGACTGTTCTGGTTGGGCTGAACACAGGGGAAGCAGAGAGTGACTCTTCTGGATGGGCTGAACACAGGGGAAGGTGAGTGACTGTTCTGGATGTGCTGAACACAGAGGGGAAGGTGAGTGACTGTTCTGGATGGGCTGAACACAGAGGGGAAGGTGAGTGACGGTTCTGGATGGGCTGAACGCAGAGGGGAAGGTGAGTGACTGTTCTGGATGGGCTGAACGCAGAGGGGAAGGTGAGTGACTGTTCTGGATGGGCTGAACGCAGAGGGGAAGGTGAGTGACGGTTCTGGATGGGCTGAACACAGGAGGGAAGGTGAGTGACTGTTCTGGATAGGCTGAATGCAGAGAGAAGGCGATTGACTGTTCTGGAGGGGATGAACACAGAGGGGAAGGTGAGTGACTGGTCTGCATGGGATGAACGCAGAGGGGAAGGTGAGTGATTGTTCTGTATGGGCTGAACGCAGAGCGGAAGGTGAGTGACTGTTCTGGATGGGCTGAATGCAGAGGGGAAGGTGAGTGACTGTTCTTGAGGGCTGAACACAGAGGGGAAGCAGAGAGTGACTGTTCTGGATGGGCTGAACACAGGGGAAGGTGAGTGACTGTTCTGGATGGGCTGAACACAGAGGGAAAGGTGAGTGACCGTTCTGGATGGGCTGAAAGCAGAGGGGAAGGTGAGTTACGGTTCTGGATGGGCTGAACGCAGAGGGCAAGGTGAGTGACTGTTCTGGAGGGGCTGTACGCAGAGGGGAAGGTGAGTGACGGTTCTGGATGGGCTGAACGCAGAGGGGAAGGTGAGTGACTCTTCTGGAGGTTATGAACACAGAGGGGTAGGTGAGTGACTGTTCTGGATGGGCTGAACACAGAGGGGAAGGTGAGTGACGGTTCTGGATGGGCTGAACACAGAGGGGAAGGTGACTAACTGTTTTGGATGGGCTGAACACAGAGGGGAAGCAGAGAGTGACTGTTCTGGATGGGCTGAACACAGAGGGGAAGCAGAGAGTGACTGTTCTGGATGGGCTGAACACAGAGGGGAAGGTGAGTGACTGTTCTGGATGGGCTGAACACAGAGGGGAAGGTGAGTGACTGTTCTGGATGGGCTGAACACAGAGGAAGGTGAGTGACTGTTCTGGATGGGCTGAACACAGATGGGAAGCAGAGAGTCACTGTTCTGGATGGGCTGAACACAGAGGGGAAGCAGAGAGTGACTGTTCTGGATGGGCTGAATGCAGAGGGGAAGGTGAGTGACTGTTCTGGAGGGGTTGAACACAGAGGGGAAGCAGAGAGTGACTGTTCTGGATGGGCTGCACACAGGGGAATGTGAGTGACTGTTCTGGATGGGCTGAACACAGAGGGGAAGGTCAGTGACTGTTCTGGATGGGCTGAACGCAGAGGGGAAGGTGAGTGACGGTTCTGGATGGGCTGAACGCAGAGGGGAAAGTGAGTGACGGTTCTGGATGGGCTGAACGCAGAGGGGAAGGTGAGTGACTGTTCTGGAGGAGCTTAATGCAGAGGGGAAGGTGAGTGACGGTTCTGGATGGGCTGAATACAGAGGGGAAGGTGAGTGACTGTTCTGGATGGTCTGAACACAAAGGGGAATGTGAGTGACTGTTCTGGATGGGCTGAACACAGAGGGAAAGGTGAGTGACTGTTCTGGATGGGCTGAACGCAGAGGGGAAGCAGAGATTGACTGTTCTGGATGGGCTGAACACAGAGAGGAAGGTGAGTGACTGTTCTGGATGGGCTGAACACAGAGGGGAAGGTGAGTGACGGTTCTGGATGGGCTGAACACAGGGGAAGGTGAGTGACTGTTCTGCATGGGCTGAACGCAGAGGGGAAGGTGAGTGACTGTTCTGGATGGGCTGAACACAGAGGGGAAGGTGAGTGACTGTTCTGGATGGGCTGAACGCAGAGGGGAAGGTGAGTGACTGTTCTGGATGGGCTGAACGCAGAGGGGAAGGTGAGTGACTGTTCTGGATGGGCTGAACGCAGAGGGGAAGGTGAGTGACGGTTCTGGATAGGCTGAACACAGGAGGGAAGGTGAGTGACTGTTCTGGATGGGCTGAACGCAGAGAGAAGGCGATTGACTGTTCTGGAGGGGATGAACACAGAGGGGAAGGTGAGTGACTGTTCTGCATGGGATGAACGCAGATGGGAAGGTGAGTGACTGTTCTGTATGGGCTGAACGCAGAGCGGAAGGTGAGTGACTGTTCTGGATGGGCTGAATGCAGAGGGGAAGGTGAGTGACTGTTCTGGAGGGCTGAACACAGAGGGGAAACAGAGAGTGACTGCTCTGGATGGGCTGAACATAGGGGAAGGTGAGTGACTGTTCTGGATGGGCTGAACACAGAGGGAAAGGTGAGTGACTGTTCTGGAGGGGCTGTACGCAGAGGGGAAGGTGAGTGACGGTTCTGGATGGGCTGAACACAGAGGGGAAGGTGAGTGACTCTTCTGGAGGGGATGAACACAGAGGGGTAGGTGAGTGACTGTTTTGGATGGGCTGAACACAGAGGGGAAGCAGAGAGTGACTGTTCTGGATGGGCTGAACACAGAGGGGAAGCAGAGAGTGACTGTTCTGGATGGGCTGAACACAGAGGGGAAGGTGAGTGACTGTTCTGGATGGGCTGAACACAGAGGGGAAGGTGAGTGACTGTTCTGGATGGGCTGAACACAGAGGAAGGTGAGTGACTGTTCTGGATGGGCTGAACACAGATGGGAAGCAAAGAGTCACTGTTCTGGATGGGCTGAACACAGAGGGGAAGCAGAGAGTGACTGTTCTGGATGGGCTGAATGCAGAGGGGAAGGTGAGTGACTGTTCTGGAGGGGTTGAACACAGAGGGGAAGCAGAGAGTGACTGTTCTGGATGGGCTGCACACAGGGGAATGTGAGTGACTGTTCTGGATGGGCTGAACACAGAGGGGAAGGTGAGTGACTGTTCAGGATGGGCTGAACGCAGAGGGGGAGGTGAGTGACGGTTCTGGATGGGCTGAACACAGAGGGGAAGGTGAGTGACGGTTCTGGATGGGCTGAACGCAGAGGGGAAGGTGAGTGACTGTTCTGGAGGGGCTGAACACAGTGGGGAAGGTGAGTGACTGTTCTGGATGTGCTGAACACAGAGGGGAAGGTGAGTGGCTGTACTGGATGGGCTGAACGCAGAGGGGAAGGCGAGTGACTGTTCTGGAGGGGCTTAATGCAGAGGGGAAGGTGAGTGACGGTTCTGGATGGGCTGAATACAGAGGGGAAGGTGAGTGACTGTTCTGGATGGGCTGAACGCAGAGGGGAAGCAGAGAGTGACTGTTCTGGATGGGCTGAACACAAAGGGGAATGTGAGTGACTGTTCTGGATGGGCTGAACACAGAGGGAAAGGTGAGTGACTGTTCTGGATGGGCTGAACGCAGAGGGGAAGCAGAGATTGACTGTTCTGGATGGGCTGAACACAGAGAGGAAGGTGAGTGACGGTTCTGGATGGGCTGAACACAGGGGAAGGTGAGTGACTGTTCTGCATGGGCTGAACGCAGAGCGGAAGGTGAGTGACTGTTCTGTATGGGCTGAACGCAGAGCGGAAGGTGAGTGACTGTTCTGGATGGGCTGAATGCAGAGGGGAAGGTGAGTGACTGTTCTCGAGGGCTGAACACAGAGGGGAAGCAGAGAGTGACTGTTCTGGATGGGCTGAACACAGAGGGGAAGGTGAGTGACGGTTCTGGATGGGCTCAACACAGAGGGGAAGGTGAGTGACTGTTCTGGATGGGCTGAACACAGAGGGAAAGGTGAGTGACCGTTCTGGATGGGCTGAAAGCAGAGGGGAAGGTGAGTGACGGTTCTGGATGTGCTGAACGCAGAGGGCAAGGTGAGTGACTGTTCTGGAGGGGCTGTACGCAGAGGGGAAGGTGAGTCACGGTTCTGGATGGGCTGAACGCAGAGAGGAAGGTGAGTGACTCTTCTGGAGGGGATGAACACAGAGGGGTAGGTGAGTGACTGTTCTGGATGGGCTGAACACAGAGGGGAAGGTGAGTGACGGTTCTGGATGGGCTGAACACAGAGGGGAAGGTGAGTGACTGTTTTGGATGGGCTGAACACAGAGGGGAAGCAGAGAGTGACTGTTCTGGATGGGCTGAACACAGAGGGGAAGCAGAGAGTGACTGTTCTGGATGGGCTGAACACAGAGGGGAAGGTGAGTGACTGTTCTGGATGGGCTGAACACAGAGGGGAAGGTGAGTGACTGTTCTGGATGGGCTGAACACAGAGGAAGGTGAGTGACTGTTCTGGATGGGCTGAACACAGATGGGAAGCAGAGAGTCACTTCTGGATGGGCTGAACACAGAGGGGAAGCAGACAGTGACTGTTCTGGATGGGCTGAATGCAGAGGGGAAGGTGAGTGACTGTTCTGGAGGGGTTGAACACAGAGGGGAAGCAGAGAGTGACTGTTCTGGATGGGCTGCACACAGGGGAATGTGAGTGACTGTTCTGGATGGGCTGAACACAGAGGGGAAGGTGAGTGACTGTTCTGGATGGGCTGAACGCAGAGGGGAAGGTGAGTGACGGTTCTGGATGGGCTGAACGCAGAGGGGAAGGTGAGTGACGGTTCTGGATGGGCTGAACGCAGAGGGGAAGGTGAGTGGCTGTACTGGATGGGCTGAACGCAGAGGGGAAGGCGAGTGACTGTTCTGGAGGGGCTTAATGCAGAGGGGAAGGTGAGTGACGGTTCTGGATGGGCTGAATACAGAGGGGAAGGTGAGTGACTGTTCTGGATGGGCTGAACACAAAGGGGAATGTGAGTGACCGTTCTGGATGGGCTGAACACAGGGGAAGGTGAGTGACTGTTCTGGATGGGCTGAACACAGAGGGGAAGGTGAGTGACTGTTCTGGATGGGCTGAACACAGAGGGGAAGGTGAGTGACAGTTCTGGATGGGCTGAACGCAGAGGGGAAGCTGAGTGACTGTTCTGGATGGGCTGAACGCAGAGGGGAAGGTGAGTGACTGTTCTGGATGGGCTGAACGCAGAGGGGAAGGTGAGTGACGGTTCTGGATAGGCTGAACACAGGAGGGAAGGTGAGTGACTGTTCTGGATGAGCTGAACGCAGAGAGAAGGCGATTGACTGTTCTGGAGGGGATGAACACAGAGGGGAAGGTGAGTGACTGTTCTGCATGGGATGAACGCAGAGGGGAAGGTGAGTGACTGTTCTGGAGGGGTTGAACACAGAGGGGAAGCAGAGAGTGACTGTTCTGGATGGGCTGCACACAGGGGAATGTGAGTGACTGTTCTGGATGGGCTGAACACAGAGGGGAAGGTCAGTGACTGTTCTGGATGGGCTGAACGCAGAGGGGAATGTGAGTGACGGTTCTGGATGGGCTGAACGCAGAGGGGAAGGTGAGTGACTGTTCTGGAGGGGCTGAACACAGTGGGGAAGGTGAGTGACTGTTCTGGATGTGCTGAACACAGAGGGGAATGTGAGTGGCTGTACTGGATGGGCTGAACGCAGAGGGGAAGGCGAGTGACTGTTCTGGAGGGGCTTAATGCAGAGGGGAAGGTGAGTGACGGTTCTGGATGGGCTGAATACAGAGGGGAAGGTGAGTGACTGTTCTGGATGGGCTGAACACAAAGGGGAATGTGAGTGACTGTTCTGGATGGGCTGAACACAGAGGGAAAGGTGAGTGACTGTTCTGGATGGGCTGAACGCAGAGGGGAAGCAGAGATTGACTGTTCTGGATGGGCTGAACACAGAGAGGAAGGTGAGTGACTGTTCTGGATGGGCTGAACACAGAGGGGAAGGTGAGTGACGGTTCTGGATGGGCTGAACACAGGGGAAGGTGAGTGACTGTTCTGCATGGGCTGAACGCAGAGGGGAAGGTGAGTGACTGTTCTGGATGGGCTGAACACAGAGGGGAAGGTGAGTGACTGTTCTGGATGGGCTGAACGCAGAGGGGAAGGTGAGTGACTGTTCTGGATGGGCTGAACGCAGAGGGGAAGGTGAGTGACTGTTCTGGATGGGCTGAACGCAGAGGGGAAGGTGAGTGACGGTTCTGGATAGGCTGAACACAGGAGGGAAGGTGAGTGACTGTTCTGGATGGGCTGAACGCAGAGAGAAGGCGATTGACTGTTCTGGAGGGGATGAAAACAGAGGGGAAGGTGAGTGACTGTTCTGCATGGGATGAACGCAGAGGGGAAGGTGAGTGACTGTTCTGTATGGGCTGAACGCAGAGCGGAAGGTGAGTGACTGTTCTGGATGGGCTGAATGCAGAGGGGAAGGTGAGTGACTGTTCTGGAGGGCTGAACACAGAGGGGAAACAGAGAGTGACTGTTCTGGATGGGCTGAACATAGGGCAAGGTGAGTGACTGTTCTGGATGGGCTGAACACAGAGGGAAAGGTGAGTGACTGTTCTGGAGGGGCTGTACGCAGAGGGGAAGCTGAGTGACGGTTCTGGATGGGCTGAACACAGAGGGGAAGGTGAGTGACTCTTCTAGAGGGGATGAACACAGAGGGGTAGGTGAGTGACTGTTCTGGATGGGCTGAACACAGAGGGGAAGGTGAGTGACGGTTCTGGATGGGCTGAACACAGAGGGAAAGGTGAGTGACTGTTCTGGAGGGGCTGTACGCAGAGGGGAAGCTGAGTGACGGTTCTGGATGGGCTGAACACAGAGGGGAAGGTGAGTGACTCTTCTGGAGGGGATGAACACAGAGGGGTAGGTGAGTGACTGTTCTGGATGGGCTGAACACAGAGGGGAAGGTGAGTGACGGTTCTGGATGGGCTGAACACAGAGGGGAAGGTGAGTGACTGTTCTGGATGGGCTGAACACAGAGGGGAAGCAGAGACTGACTGTTCTGGATGGGCTGAACACAGAGGGGAAGGTGAGTGACTGTTCTGGATGGGCTGAACACAGAGGGGAAGGTGAGTGACTGTTCTGGATGGGCTGAACACAGAGGAAGGTGAGTGACTGTTCTGGATGGGCTGAACACAGATGGGAAGCAGAGAGTCACTGTTCTGGATGGCCTGAACACAGAGGGGAAGCAGAGAGTGACTGTTCTGGATGGGCTGAATGCAGAGGGGAAGGTGAGTGACTGTTCTGGAGGGGTTGAACACAGAGGGGAAGCAGAGAGTGACTGTTCTTGATGGGCTGCACACAGGGGAATGTGAGTGACTGTTCTGGATGGGCTGAACACAGAGGGGAAGGTGAGTGACTGTTCAGGATGGGCTGATCGCAGAGGGGGAGGTGAGTGACGGTTCTGGATGGGCTGAACGCAGAGGGGAAGGTGAGTGACGGTTCTGGACGGGCTGAACGCAGAGGGGAAGGTGAGTGACTGTTCTGGAGGGGCTGAACACAGTGGGGAAGGTGACTGACTGTTCTGGATGTGCTGAACACAGAGGGGAAGGTGAGTGGCTGTACTGGATGGGCTGAATGCAGAGGGGAAGGTGAGTGACTGTTCTCGAGGGCTGAACACAGAGGGGAAGCAGAGAGTGACTGTTCTGGATGGGCTGAACACAGAGGGGAAGGTGAGTGACGGTTCTGGATGGGCTGAACACAGAGAGGAAGGTGAGTGACTGTTCTGGATGGGCTGAACACAGAGGGAAAGGTGAGTGACCGTTCTGGATGGGCTGAAAGCAGAGGGGAAGGTGAGTGACGGTTCTGGATGGGCTGAACGCAGAGGGCAAGGTGAGTGACTGTTCTGGAGGGGCTGTACGCAGAGGGGAAAGTGAGTCACGGTTCTGGATGGGCTGAACGCAGAGGGGAAGGTGAGTGACTCTTCTGGAGGGGATGAACACAGAGGGGTAGGTGAGTGACTGTTCTGGATGGGCTGAACACAGAGGGGAAGGTGAGTGACGGTTCTGGATGGGCTGAACACAGAGGGGAAGGTGAGTGACTGTTTTGGATGGGCTGAACACAGAGGGGAAGCAGAGAGTGACTGTTCTGGATGGGCTGAACACAGAGGGGAAGCAGAGAGTGACTGTTCTGGATGGGCTGAACACAGAGGGGAAGGTGAGTGACTGTTCTGGATGGGCTGAACACAGAGGGGAAGGTGAGTGACTGTTCTGGATGGGCTGAACACAGAGGAAGGTGAGTGACTGTTCTGGATGGGCGGAACACAGATGGGAAGCAGAGAGTCACTTCTGGATGGGCTGAACACAGAGGGGAAGCAGAGAGTGACTGTTCTGGATGGGCTGAATGCAGAGGGGAAGGTGAGTGACTGTTCTGGAGGGGTTGAACACGGAGGGGAAGCAGAGAGTGACTGTTCTGGATGGGCTGCACACAGGGGAATGTGAGTGACTGTTCTGGATGGGCTGAACACAGAGGGGAAGGTGAGTGACTGTTCTGGATGGGCTGAACGCAGAGGGGAAGGTGAGTGACGGTTCTGGATGGGCTGAACGCAGAGGGGAAGGTGAGTGACGGTTCTGGATGGGCTGAACACAGAGGGGAAGGTGAGTGACGGTTCTGGATGGGCTGAATACAGAGGGGAAGGTGAGTGACTGTTCTGGATGGGCTGAACACAAAGGGGAATGTGAGTGACCGTTCTGGATGGGCTGAACACAGGGGAAGGTGAGTGACTGTTCTGGATGGGCTGAACACAGAGGGGAAGGTGAGTGACTGTTCTGGATGGGCTGAACACAGAGGGGAAGGTGAGTGACAGTTCTGGATGGGCTGAACGCACAGGGGAAGCTGAGTGACTGTTCTGGATGGGCTGAACGCAGAGGGGAAGGTGAGTGACTGTTCTGGATGGGCTGAACGCAGAGGGGAAGCTGAGTGGCGGTTCTGGATAGGCTGAACACAGGAGGGAAGGTGAGTGACTGTTCTGGATGGGCTGAACGCAGAGAGAAGGCGATTGACTGTTCTGGAGGGGATGAACACAGAGGGGAAGGTGAGTGACTGTTCTGCATGGGATGAACGCAGAGGGGAAGGTGAGTGACTGTTCTGTATGGGCTGAACGCAGAGCGGAAGGTGAGTGACTGTTCTGGATGGGCTGAATGCAGAGGGGAAGGTGAGTGACTGTTTTGGAGGGGCTTAATGCAGAGGGGAAGGTGAGTGACTGTTCTGGATGGGCTGAACACAGAGGGGAAGCAGAGAGTGACTGTTCTGGATGGGCTGCACACAGGGGAATGTGAGTGACTGTTCTGGATGGGCTGAACACAGAGGGGAAGGTGAGTGACTGTTCTGGATGGGCTGAACGCAGAGGGGAAGGTGAGTGACGGTTCTGGATGGGCTGAACGCAGAGGGGAAGGTGAGTGACGGTTCTGGATGGGCTGAACGCAGAGGGGAAGGTGAGTGGCTGTACTGGATGGGCTGAACGCAGAGGGGAAGGCGAGTGACTGTTCTGGAGGGGCTTAATGCAGAGGGGAAGGTGAGTGACGGTTCTGGATGGGCTGAATACAGAGGGGAAGGTGAGTGACTGTTCTGGATGGGCTGAACACAAAGGGGAATGTGAGTGACCGTTCTGGATGGGCTGAACACAGGGGAAGGTGAGTGACTGTTCTGGATGGGCTGAACACAGAGGGGAAGGTGAGTGACTGTTCTGGATGGGCTGAACACAGAGGGGAAGGTGAGTGACAGTTCTGGATGGGCTGAACGCAGAGGGGAAGCTGAGTGACTGTTCTGGATGGGCTGAACGCAGAGGGGAAGGTGAGTGACTGTTCTGGATGGGCTGAACGCAGAGGGGAAGGTGAGTGACGGTTCTGGATAGGCTGAACACAGGAGGGAAGGTGAGTGACTGTTCTGGATGAGCTGAACGCAGAGAGAAGGCGATTGACTGTTCTGGAGGGGATGAACACAGAGGGGAAGGTGAGTGACTGTTCTGCATGGGATGAACGCAGAGGGGAAGGTGAGTGACTGTTCTGGAGGGGTTGAACACAGAGGGGAAGCAGAGAGTGACTGTTCTGGATGGGCTGCACACAGGGGAATGTGAGTGACTGTTCTGGATGGGCTGAACACAGAGGGGAAGGTCAGTGACTGTTCTGGATGGGCTGAACGCAGAGGGGAATGTGAGTGACGGTTCTGGATGGGCTGAACGCAGAGGGGAAGGTGAGTGACTGTTCTGGAGGGGCTGAACACAGTGGGGAAGGTGAGTGACTGTTCTGGATGTGCTGAACACAGAGGGGAATGTGAGTGGCTGTACTGGATGGGCTGAACGCAGAGGGGAAGGCGAGTGACTGTTCTGGAGGGGCTTAATGCAGAGGGGAAGGTGAGTGACGGTTCTGGATGGGCTGAATACAGAGGGGAAGGTGAGTGACTGTTCTGGATGGGCTGAACACAAAGGGGAATGTGAGTGACTGTTCTGGATGGGCTGAACACAGAGGGAAAGGTGAGTGACTGTTCTGGATGGGCTGAACGCAGAGGGGAAGCAGAGATTGACTGTTCTGGATGGGCTGAACACAGAGAGGAAGGTGAGTGACTGTTCTGGATGGGCTGAACACAGAGGGGAAGGTGAGTGACGGTTCTGGATGGGCTGAACACAGGGGAAGGTGAGTGACTGTTCTGCATGGGCTGAACGCAGAGGGGAAGGTGAGTGACTGTTCTGGATGGGCTGAACACAGAGGGGAAGGTGAGTGACTGTTCTGGATGGGCTGAACGCAGAGGGGAAGGTGAGTGACTGTTCTGGATGGGCTGAACGCAGAGGGGAAGGTGAGTGACTGTTCTGGATGGGCTGAACGCAGAGGGGAAGGTGAGTGACGGTTCTGGATAGGCTGAACACAGGAGGGAAGGTGAGTGACTGTTCTGGATGGGCTGAACGCAGAGAGAAGGCGATTGACTGTTCTGGAGGGGATGAAAACAGAGGGGAAGGTGAGTGACTGTTCTGCATGGGATGAACGCAGAGGGGAAGGTGAGTGACTGTTCTGTATGGGCTGAACGCAGAGCGGAAGGTGAGTGACTGTTCTGGATGGGCTGAATGCAGAGGGGAAGGTGAGTGACTGTTCTGGAGGGCTGAACACAGAGGGGAAACAGAGAGTGACTGTTCTGGATGGGCTGAACATAGGGCAAGGTGAGTGACTGTTCTGGATGGGCTGAACACAGAGGGAAAGGTGAGTGACTGTTCTGGAGGGGCTGTACGCAGAGGGGAAGCTGAGTGACGGTTCTGGATGGGCTGAACACAGAGGGGAAGGTGAGTGACTCTTCTAGAGGGGATGAACACAGAGGGGTAGGTGAGTGACTGTTCTGGATGGGCTGAACACAGAGGGGAAGGTGAGTGACGGTTCTGGATGGGCTGAACACAGAGGGAAAGGTGAGTGACTGTTCTGGAGGGGCTGTACGCAGAGGGGAAGCTGAGTGACGGTTCTGGATGGGCTGAACACAGAGGGGAAGGTGAGTGACTCTTCTGGAGGGGATGAACACAGAGGGGTAGGTGAGTGACTGTTCTGGATGGGCTGAACACAGAGGGGAAGGTGAGTGACGGTTCTGGATGGGCTGAACACAGAGGGGAAGGTGAGTGACTGTTCTGGATGGGCTGAACACAGAGGGGAAGCAGAGACTGACTGTTCTGGATGGGCTGAACACAGAGGGGAAGGTGAGTGACTGTTCTGGATGGGCTGAACACAGAGGGGAAGGTGAGTGACTGTTCTGGATGGGCTGAACACAGAGGAAGGTGAGTGACTGTTCTGGATGGGCTGAACACAGATGGGAAGCAGAGAGTCACTGTTCTGGATGGCCTGAACACAGAGGGGAAGCAGAGAGTGACTGTTCTGGATGGGCTGAATGCAGAGGGGAAGGTGAGTGACTGTTCTGGAGGGGTTGAACACAGAGGGGAAGCAGAGAGTGACTGTTCTTGATGGGCTGCACACAGGGGAATGTGAGTGACTGTTCTGGATGGGCTGAACACAGAGGGGAAGGTGAGTGACTGTTCAGGATGGGCTGATCGCAGAGGGGGAGGTGAGTGACGGTTCTGGATGGGCTGAACGCAGAGGGGAAGGTGAGTGACGGTTCTGGACGGGCTGAACGCAGAGGGGAAGGTGAGTGACTGTTCTGGAGGGGCTGAACACAGTGGGGAAGGTGACTGACTGTTCTGGATGTGCTGAACACAGAGGGGAAGGTGAGTGGCTGTACTGGATGGGCTGAATGCAGAGGGGAAGGTGAGTGACTGTTCTCGAGGGCTGAACACAGAGGGGAAGCAGAGAGTGACTGTTCTGGATGGGCTGAACACAGAGGGGAAGGTGAGTGACGGTTCTGGATGGGCTGAACACAGAGAGGAAGGTGAGTGACTGTTCTGGATGGGCTGAACACAGAGGGAAAGGTGAGTGACCGTTCTGGATGGGCTGAAAGCAGAGGGGAAGGTGAGTGACGGTTCTGGATGGGCTGAACGCAGAGGGCAAGGTGAGTGACTGTTCTGGAGGGGCTGTACGCAGAGGGGAAAGTGAGTCACGGTTCTGGATGGGCTGAACGCAGAGGGGAAGGTGAGTGACTCTTCTGGAGGGGATGAACACAGAGGGGTAGGTGAGTGACTGTTCTGGATGGGCTGAACACAGAGGGGAAGGTGAGTGACGGTTCTGGATGGGCTGAACACAGAGGGGAAGGTGAGTGACTGTTTTGGATGGGCTGAACACAGAGGGGAAGCAGAGAGTGACTGTTCTGGATGGGCTGAACACAGAGGGGAAGCAGAGAGTGACTGTTCTGGATGGGCTGAACACAGAGGGGAAGGTGAGTGACTGTTCTGGATGGGCTGAACACAGAGGGGAAGGTGAGTGACTGTTCTGGATGGGCTGAACACAGAGGAAGGTGAGTGACTGTTCTGGATGGGCGGAACACAGATGGGAAGCAGAGAGTCACTTCTGGATGGGCTGAACACAGAGGGGAAGCAGAGAGTGACTGTTCTGGATGGGCTGAATGCAGAGGGGAAGGTGAGTGACTGTTCTGGAGGGGTTGAACACGGAGGGGAAGCAGAGAGTGACTGTTCTGGATGGGCTGCACACAGGGGAATGTGAGTGACTGTTCTGGATGGGCTGAACACAGAGGGGAAGGTGAGTGACTGTTCTGGATGGGCTGAACGCAGAGGGGAAGGTGAGTGACGGTTCTGGATGGGCTGAACGCAGAGGGGAAGGTGAGTGACGGTTCTGGATGGGCTGAACACAGAGGGGAAGGTGAGTGACGGTTCTGGATGGGCTGAATACAGAGGGGAAGGTGAGTGACTGTTCTGGATGGGCTGAACACAAAGGGGAATGTGAGTGACCGTTCTGGATGGGCTGAACACAGGGGAAGGTGAGTGACTGTTCTGGATAGGCTGAACACAGAGGGGAAGGTGAGTGACTGTTCTGGATGGGCTGAACACAGAGGGGAAGGTGAGTGACAGTTCTGGATGGGCTGAACGCACAGGGGAAGCTGAGTGACTGTTCTGGATGGGCTGAACGCAGAGGGGAAGGTGAGTGACTGTTCTGGATGGGCTGAACGCAGAGGGGAAGGTGAGTGGCGGTTCTGGATAGGCTGAACACAGGAGGGAAGGTGAGTGACTGTTCTGGATGGGCTGAACGCAGAGAGAAGGCGATTGACTGTTCTGGAGGGGATGAACACAGAGGGGAAGGTGAGTGACTGTTCTGCATGGGATGAACGCAGAGGGGAAGGTGAGTGACTGTTCTGTATGGGCTGAACGCAGAGCGGAAGGTGAGTGACTGTTCTGGATGGGCTGAATGCAGAGGGGAAGGTGAGTGACTGTTTTGGAGGGGCTTAATGCAGAGGGGAAGGTGAGTGACTGTTCTGGATGGGCTGAACACAAAGGGGAATGCGAGTGACTGTTCTGGATGGGCTGAACACAGAGGGAAATGTGAGTGACTGTTCTGGATGGGCTGAACGCAGAGGGGAAGCAGAGATTGACTGTTCTGGATGGGCTGAACACAGAGAGGAAGGTGAGTGACGGTTCTGGATGGGCTGAACACAGGGGAAGGTGAGTGACTGTTCTGCATGGGCTGAACGCAGAGGGGAAGGTGAGTGACTGTTCTGTATGGGCTGAACGCAGAGCGGAAGGTGAGTGACTGTTCTGGATGGGCTGAATGCAGAGGGGAAGGTGAGTGACTGTTCTCGAGGGCTGAACACAGAGGGGAAGCAGAGAGTGACTGTTCTGGATGGGCTGAACACAGAGGGGAAGGTGAGTGACGGTTCTGGATGGGCTGAACACAGAGGGGAAGGTGAGTGACTGTTCTGGATGGGCTGAACTCAGAGGGAAAGGTGAGTGACCGTTCTGGATGGGCTGAAAGCAGAGGGGAAGGTGAGTGACGGTTCTGGATGGGCTGAACGCAGAGGGCAAGGTGAGTGACTGTTCTGGAGGGGCTGTACGCAGAGGGGAAGGTGAGTCACGGTTCTGGATGGGCTGAACGCAGAGGGGAAGGTGAGTGACTCTTCTGGAGGGGATGAACACAGAGGGGTAGGTGAGTGACTGTTCTGGATGGGCTGAACACAGAGGGGAAGGTGAGTGACGGTTCTGGATGGGCTGAACACAGAGGGGAAGGTGAGTGACTGTTTTGGATGGGCTGAACACAGATGGGAAGCAGAGAGTGACTGTTCTGGATGGGCTGAACACAGAGGGGAAGCAGAGAGTGACTGTTCTGGATGGGCTGAACACAGAGGGGAAGGTGAGTGACTGTTCTGGATGGGCTGAACACAGAGGGGAAGGTGAGTGACTGTTCTGGATGGGCTGAACACAGAGGAAGGTGAGTGACTGTTCTGGATGGGCTGAACACAGATGGGAAGCAGAGAGTCACTTCTGGATGGGCTGAACACAGAGGGGAAGCAGAGAGTGACTGTTCTGGATGGGCTGAATGCAGAGGGGAAGGTGAGTGACTGTTCTGGAGGGGTTGAACACAGAGGGGAAGCAGAGAATGACTGTTCTGGATGGGCTGCACACAGGGGAATGTGAGTGACTGTTCTGGATGGGCTGAAAACAGAGGGGAAGGTGAGTGACTGTTCTGGATGGGCTGAACGCAGAGGGGAAGGTGAGTGACGGTTCTGGATGGGCTGAACGCAGAGGGGAAGGTGAGTGACGGTTCTGGATGGGCTGAACGCAGAGGGGAAGGTGAGTGGCTGTACTGGATGGGCTGAACGCAGAGGGGAAGGCGAGTGACTGTTCTGGAGGGGCTTAATGCAGAGGGGAAGGTGAGTGACGGTTCTGGATGGGCTGAATACAGAGGGGAAGGTGAGTGACTGTTCTGGATGGGCTGAACACAAAGGGGAATGTGAGTGACCGTTCTGGATGGGCTGAACACAGGGGAAGGTGAGTGACTGTTCTGGATGGGCTGAACACAGAGGGGAAGGTGAGTGACTGTTCTGGATGGGCTGAACACAGAGGGGAAGGTGAGTGACAGTTCTGGATGGGCTGAACGCATAGGGGAAGCTGAGTGACTGTTCTGGATGGGCTGAACGCAGAGGGGAAGGTGAGTGACTGTTCTGGATGGGCTGAACGCAGAGGGGAAGGTGAGTGGCGGTTCTGGATAGGCTGAACACAGGAGGGAAGGTGAGTGACTGTTCTGGATGGGCTGAACGCAGAGAGAAGGCGATTGACTGTTCTGGAGGGGATGAACACAGAGGGGAAGGTGAGTGACTGTTCTGCATGGGATGAACGCAGAGGGGAAGGTGAGTGACTGTTCTGTATGGGCTGAACGCAGAGCGGAAGGTGAGTGACTGTTCTGGATGGGCTGAATGCAGAGGGGAAGGTGAGTGACTGTTCTGGAGGGCTGAACACAGAGGGGAAGCAGAGAGTGACTGTTCTGGATGGGCTGAACACAGGGGAAGGTGAGTGACTGTTCTGGATGGGCTGAACACAGAGGGAAAGGTGAGTGACCGTTCTGGATGGGCTGAAAGCTGAGGGGAAGGTGAGTGACGGTTCTGGATGGGCTGAACGCAGAGGGGAAGGTGAGTGACTCTTCTGGAGGGGATGAACACAGAGGGGTAGGTGAGTGACTGTTCTGGATGGGCTGAACACAGAGGGGAAGGTGAGTGACGGTTCTGGATGGGCTGAACACAGAGTGGAAGGTGAGTGACTGTTTTGGATGGGCTGAACACAGAGGGGAAGCAGAGAGTGACTGTTCTGGATGGGCTGAACACAGAGGGGAAGCAGAGAGTGACTGTTCTGGATGGGCTGAACACAGAGGGGAAGGTGAGTGACTGTTCTGGATAGGCTGAACACAGGGGGGAAGGTGAGTGACTGTTCTGGATGGGCTGAACACAGAGGAAGGTGAGTGACTGTTCTGGATGGGCTGAACACAGATGGGAAGCAGAGAGTCACTGTTCTGGATGGGCTGAACACAGAGGGGAAGCAGAGAGTGACTGTTCTGGATGGGCTGAATGCAGAGGGGAAGGTGAGTGACTGTTCTGGAGGGGTTGAACACAGAGGGGAAGCAGAGAGTGACTGTTCTGGATGGGCTGCACACAGGGGAATGTGAGTGACTGTTCTGGATGGGCTGAACACAGAGGGGAAGGTGAGTGACTGTTCTGGATGGGCTGAACGCAGAGGGGAAGGTGAGTGACGGTTCTGGATGGGCTGAACGCAGAGGGGAAGGTGAGTGACGGTTCTGGATGGGCTGAACGCAGAGGGGAAGGTGAGTGACTGTTCTGGAGGGGCTGAACACAGTGGGGAAGATGAGTGACTGTTCTGGATGTGCTGAACACAGAGGGGAAGGTGAGTGGCTGTACTGGATGGGTGAACGCAGAGGGGAAGGCGAGTGACTGTTCTGGAGGGGCTTAATGCAGAGGGGAAGGTGAGTGACGGTTCTGGATGGGCTGAACACAAAGGGGAATGTGAGTGACTGTTCTGGATGGGCTGAACACAGAGGGAAAGGTGAGTGACTGTTCTGGATGGGCTGAACGCAGAGGGGAAGCAGAGATTGACTGTTCTGGATGGGCTGAACACAGAGAGGAAGGTGAGTGACTGTTCTGGATGGGCTGAACACAGAGGGGAAGGTGAGTGACGGTTCTAGATGGGCTGAACACAGGGGAAGGTGAGTGACTGTTCTGTATGGGCTGAACGCAGAGCGGAAGGTGAGTGACTGTTCTGGATGGGCTGAATGCAGAGGGGAAGGTGAGTGACTGTTCTGGAGGGCTGAACACAGAGGGGAAGCAGAGAGTGACTGTTCTGGATGGGCTGAACACAGGGGAAGGTGAGTGACTGTTCTGGATGGGCTGAACACAGAGGGAAAGGTGAGTGACCGTTCTGGATGGGCTGAAAGCAGAGGGGAAGGTGAGTGACGGTTCTGGATGGGCAGAACGCAGAGGGCAAGGTGAGTGACTGTTCTGGATGGGCTGAACACTGAGGGGAAGCAGAGAGTGACTGTTCTGGATGGGCTGAACACAGAGGGGAAGGTGAGTGACTGTTCTGGATGGGCTGAACACAGATGGGAAGCAGAGAGTCACTGTTCTGGATGGGCTGAACACAGAGGGGAAGCAGAGAGTGACTGTTCTGGATGGGCTGAATGCAGAGGGGAAGGTGAGTGACTGTTCTGGAGGGGTTGAACACAGAGGGGAAGCAGAGAGTGACTGTTCTGGATGGGCTGCACACAGGGGAATGTGAGTGACTGTTCTGGATGGGCTGAACACAGAGGGGAAGGTGAGTGACTGTTCTGGATGGGCTGAACGCAGAGGGGAAGGTGAGTGACGGTTCTGGATGGGCTGAACGCAGAGGGGAAGGTGAGTGACGGTTCTGGATGGGCTGAACGCAGAGAGAAGGCGATTGACTGTTCTGGAGGGGATGAACACAGAGGGGAAGGTGAGTGACTGTTCTGCATGGGATGAACGCAGAGGGGAAGGTGGGTGACTGTTCTGTATGGGCTGAACGCAGAGCGGAAGGTGAGTGACTGTTCTGGATGGGCTGAATGCAGAGGGGAAGGTGAGTGACTGTTCTGGAGGGGCTTAATGCAGAGGGGAAGGTGAGTGACGGTTCTGGATGGGCTGAATACAGAGGGGAAGGTGAGTGACTGTTCTGGATGGGCTGAACACAAAGGGGAATGTGAGTGACTGTTCTGGATGGGCTGAACACAGAGGGAAAGGTGAGTGACTGTTCTGGATGGGCTGAACGCAGAGGGGAAGCAGAGATTGACTGTTCTGGATGGGCTGAACACAGAGAGGAAGGTGAGTGACGGTTCTGGATGGGCTGAACACAGGGGAAGGTGAGTGACTGTTCTGCATGGGCTGAACGCAGAGGGGAAGGTGAGTGACTGTTCTGTATGGGCTGAACGCAGAGCGGAAGGTGAGTGACTGTTCTGGATGGGCTGAATGCAGAGGGGAAGGTGAGTGACTGTTCTCGAGGGCTGAACACAGAGGGGAAGCAGAGAGTGACTGTTCTGGATGGGCTGAACACAGAGGGGAAGGTGAGTGACGGTTCTGGATGGGCTGAACACAGAGGGGAAGGTGAGTGACTGTTCTGGATGGGCTGAACACAGAGGGAAAGGTGAGTGACCGTTCTGGATGGGCTGAAAGCAGAGGGGAAGGTGAGTGACGGTTCTGGATGGGCTGAACGCAGAGGGCAAGGTGAGTGACTGTTCTGGAGGGGCTGTACGCAGAGGGGAAGGTGAGTCACGGTTCTGGATGGGCTGAACGCAGAGGGGAAGGTGAGTGACTCTTCTGGAGGGGATGAACACAGAGGGGTAGGTGAGTGACTGTTCTGGATGGGCTGAACACAGAGGGGAAGGTGAGTGACGGTTCTGGATGGGCTGAACACAGAGGGGAAGGTGAGTGACTGTTTTGGATGGGCTGAACACAGAGGGGAAGCAGAGAGTGACTGTTCTGGATGGGCTGAACACAGAGGGGAAGCAGAGAGTGACTGTTCTGGATGGGCTGAACACAGAGGGGAAGGTGAGTGACTGTTCTGGATGGGCTGAACACAGAGGGGAAGGTGAGTGACTGTTCTGGATGGGCTGAACACAGAGGAAGGTGAGTGACTGTTCTGGATGGGCTGAACACAGATGGGAAGCAGAGAGTCACTTCTGGATGGGCTGAACACAGAGGGGAAGCAGAGAGTGACTGTTCTGGATGGGCTGAATGCAGAGGGGAAGGTGAGTGACTGTTCTGGAGGGGTTGAACACAGAGGGGAAGCAGAGAGTGACTGTTCTGGATGGGCTGCACACAGGGGAATGTGAGTGACTGTTCTGGATGGGCTGAACACAGAGGGGAAGGTGAGTGACTGTTCTGGATGGGCTGAACACAGAGGGGAAGGTGAGTGACGGTTCTGGATGGGCTGAACGCAGAGGGGAAGGTGAGTGACGGTTCTGGATGGGCTGAACGCAGAGGGGAAGGTGAGTGACGGTTCTGGATGGGCTGAACGCAGAGGGGAAGGTGAGTGGCTGTACTGGATGGGCTGAACGCAGAGGGGAAGGCGAGTGACTGTTCTGGAGGGGCTTAATGCAGAGGGGAAGGTGAGTGACGGTTCTGGATGGGCTGAATACAGAGGGGAAGGTGAGTGACTGTTCTGGATGGGCTGAACACAAAGGGGAATGTGAGTGACCGTTCTGGATGGGCTGAACACAGGGGAAGGTGAGTGACTGTTCTGGATGGGCTGAACACAGAGGGGAAGGTGAGTGACTGTTCTGGATGGGCTGAACACAGAGGGGAAGGTGAGTGACAGTTCTGGATGGGCTGAACGCATAGGGGAAGCTGAGTGACTGTTCTGGATGGGCTGAACGCAGAGGGGAAGGTGAGTGACTGTTCTGGATGGGCTGAACGCAGAGGGGAAGGTGAGTGGCGGTTCTGGATAGGCTGAACACAGGAGGGAAGGTGAGTGACTGTTCTGGATGGGCTGAACGCAGAGAGAAGGCGATTGACTGTTCTGGAGGGGATGAACACAGAGGGGAAGGTGAGTGACTGTTCTGGATGGGCTGAACACAAAGGGGAATGTGAGTGACCATTCTGGATGGGCTGAACACAGGGGAAGGTGAGTGACTGTTCTGGATGGGCTGAACACAGAGGGGAAGGTGAGTGACTGTTCTGGATGGGCTGAACACAGAGGGGAAGGTGAGTGACAGTTCTGGATGGGCTGAACGCATAGGGGAAGCTGAGTGACTGTTCTGGATGGGCTGAACGCAGAGGGGAAGGTGAGTGACTGTTCTGGATGGGCTGAACGCAGAGGGGAAGGTGAGTGGCGGTTCTGGATAGGCTGAACACAGGAGGGAAGGTGAGTGACTGTTCTGGATGGGCTGAACGCAGAGAGAAGGCGATTGACTGTTCTGGAGGGGATGAACACAGAGGGGAAGGTGAGTGACTGTTCTGCATGGGATGAACGCAGAGGGGAAGGTGAGTGACTGTTCTGTATGGGCTGAACGCAGAGCGGAAGGTGAGTGACTGTTCTGGATGGGCTGAATGCAGAGGGGAAGGTGAGTGACTGTTCTGGAGGGCTGAACACACAGGGGAAGCAGAGAGTGACTGTTCTGGATGGGCTGAACACAGAGGGGAAACAGAGAGTGACTGTTCTGGATGGGCTGAACACAGAGGGAAAGGTGAGTGACCGTTCTGGATGGGCTGAAAGCAGAGGGGAAGGTGAGTGACGGTTCTGGATGGGCTGAACGCAGAGGGGAAGGTGAGTGACTCTTCTGGAGGGGATGAACACAGAGGGGTAGGTGAGTGACTGTTCTGGATGGGCTGAACACAGAGGGGAAGGTGAGTGACGGTTCTGGATGGGCTGAACACAGAGTGGAAGGTGAGTGACTGTTTTGGATGGGCTGAACACAGAGGGGAAGCAGAGAGTGACTGTTCTGGATGGGCTGAACACAGAGGGGAAGCAGAGAGTGACTGTTCTGGATGGGCTGAACACAGAGGGGAAGGTGAGTGACTGTTCCGGATAGGCTGAACACAGAGGGGAAGGTGAGTGACTGTTCTGGATGGGCTGAACACAGAGGAAGGTGAGTGACTGTTCTGGATGGGCTGAACACAGATGGGAAGCAGAGAGTCACTGTTCTGGATGGGCTGAACACAGAGGGGAAGCAGAGAGTGACTGTTCTGGATGGGCTGAATGCAGAGGGGAAGGTGAGTGACTGTTCTGGAGGGGTTGAACACAGAGGGGAAGCAGAGAGTGACTGTTCTGGATGGGCTGCACACAGGGGAATGTGAGTGACTGTTCTGGATGGGCTGAACACAGAGGGGAAGGTGAGTGACTGTTCTGGATGGGCTGAACGCAGAGGGGAAGGTGAGTGACGGTTCTGGATGGGCTGAACGCAGAGGGGAAGGTGAGTGACGGTTCTGGATGGGCTGAACGCAGAGGGGAAGGTGAGTGACTGTTCTGGAGGGGCTGAACACAGTGGGGAAGATGAGTGACTGTTCTGGATGTGCTGAACACAGAGGGGAAGGTGAGTGGCTGTACTGGATGGGTGAACGCAGAGGGGAAGGCGAGTGACTGTTCTGGAGGGGCTTAATGCAGAGGGGAAGGTGAGTGACGGTTCTGGATGGGCTGAACACAAAGGGGAATGTGAGTGACTGTTCTGGATGGGCTGAACACAGAGGGAAAGGTGAGTGACTGTTCTGGATGGGCTGAACGCAGAGGGGAAGCAGAGATTGACTGTTCTGGATGGGCTGAACACAGAGAGGAAGGTGAGTGACTGTTCTGGATGGGCTGAACACAGAGGGGAAGGTGAGTGACGGTTCTGGATGGGCTGAACACAGGGGAAGGTGAGTGACTGTTCTGTATGGGCTGAACGCAGAGCGGAAGGTGAGTGACTGTTCTGGATGGGCTGAATGCAGAGGGGAAGGTGAGTGACTGTTCTGGAGGGCTGAACACAGAGGGGAAGCAGAGAGTGACTGTTCTGGATGGGCTGAACACAGGGGAAGGTGAGTGACTGTTCTGGATGGGCTGAACACAGAGGGAAAGGTGAGTGACCGTTCTGGATGGGCTGAAAGCAGAGGGGAAGGTGAGTGACGGTTCTGGATGGGCAGAACGCAGAGGGCAAGGTGAGTGACTGTTCTGGATGGGCTGAACACTGAGGGGAAGCAGAGAGTGACTGTTCTGGATGGGCTGAACACAGAGGGGAAGGTGAGTGACTGTTCTGGATGGGCTGAACACAGATGGGAAGCAGAGAGTCACTGTTCTGGATGGGCTGAACACAGAGGGGAAGCAGAGAGTGACTGTTCTGGATGGGCTGAATGCAGAGGGGAAGGTGAGTGACTGTTCTGGAGGGGTTGAACACAGAGGGGAAGCAGAGAGTGACTGTTCTGGATGGGCTGCACACAGGGGAATGTGAGTGACTGTTCTGGATGGGCTGAACACAGAGGGGAAGGTGAGTGACTGTTCTGGATGGGCTGAACGCAGAGGGGAAGGTGAGTGACGGTTCTGGATGGGCTGAACGCAGAGGGGAAGGTGAGTGACGGTTCTGGATGGGCTGAACGCAGAGAGAAGGCGATTGACTGTTCTGGAGGGGATGAACACAGAGGGGAAGGTGAGTGACTGTTCTGCATGGGATGAACGCAGAGGGGAAGGTGGGTGACTGTTCTGTATGGGCTGAACGCAGAGCGGAAGGTGAGTGACTGTTCTGGATGGGCTGAATGCAGAGGGGAAGGTGAGTGACTGTTCTGGAGGGGCTTAATGCAGAGGGGAAGGTGAGTGACGGTTCTGGATGGGCTGAATACAGAGGGGAAGGTGAGTCACTGTTCTGGATGGGCTGAACACAAAGGGGAATGTGAGTGACTGTTCTGGATGGGCTGAACACAGAGGGAAAGGTGAGTGACTGTTCTGGATGGGCTGAACGCAGAGGGGAAGCAGAGATTGACTGTTCTGGATGGGCTGAACACAGAGAGGAAGGTGAGTGACGGTTCTGGATGGGCTGAACACAGGGGAAGGTGAGTGACTGTTCTGCATGGGCTGAACGCAGAGGGGAAGGTGAGTGACTGTTCTGTATGGGCTGAACGCAGAGCGGAAGGTGAGTGACTGTTCTGGATGGGCTGAATGCAGAGGGGAAGGTGAGTGACTGTTCTCGAGGGCTGAACACAGAGGGGAAGCAGAGAGTGACTGTTCTGGATGGGCTGAACACAGAGGGGAAGGTGAGTGACGGTTCTGGATGGGCTGAACACAGAGGGGAAGGTGAGTGACTGTTCTGGATGGGCTGAACACAGAGGGAAAGGTGAGTGACCGTTCTGGATGGGCTGAAAGCAGAGGGGAAGGTGAGTGACGGTTCTGGATGGGCTGAACGCAGAGGGCAAGGTGAGTGACTGTTCTGGAGGGGCTGTACGCAGAGGGGAAGGTGAGTCACGGTTCTGGATGGGCTGAACGCAGAGGGGAAGGTGAGTGACTTTTCTGGAGGGGATGAACACAGAGGGGTAGGTGAGTGACTGTTCTGGATGGGCTGAACACAGAGGGGAAGGTGAGTGACGGTTCTGGATGGGCTGAACACAGAGGGGAAGGTGAGTGACTGTTTTGGATGGGCTGAACACAGAGGGGAAGCAGAGAGTGACTGTTCTGGATGGGCTGAACACAGAGGGGAAGCAGAGAGTGACTGTTCTGGATGGGCTGAACACAGAGGGGAAGGTGAGTGACTGTTCTGGATGGGCTGAACACAGAGGGGAAGGTGAGTGACTGTTCTGGATGGGCTGAAAGAGGGGAAGGTGAGTGACGGTTCTGGATGGGCTGAACACAGGGGAAGGTGAGTGACTGTTCTGTATGGGCTGAACGCAGAGCGGAAGGTGAGTGACTGTTCTGTATGGGCTGAACGCAGAGCGGAAGGTGAGTGACTGTTCTGGATGGGCTGAACACAGAGGGGAAGGTGAGTGACTGTTCTGGATGGGCTGAAAGAGGGGAAGGTGAGTGACGGTTCTGGATGGGCTGAACACAGGGGAAGGTGAGTGACTGTTCTGTATGGGCTGAACGCAGAGCGGAAGGTGAGTGACTGTTCTGGATGGGCTGAATGCAGAGGGGAAGGTGAGTGACTGTTCTGGAGGGCTGAACACAGAGGGGAAGCAGAGAGTGACTGTTCTGGATGGGCTGAACACAGGGGAAGGTGAGTGACTGTTCTGGATGGGCTGAACACAGAGGGAAAGGTGAGTGACTGTTCTGGATGGGCTGAATGCAGAGGGGAAGGTGAGTGACTGTTCTCGAGGGCTGAACACAGAGGGGAAGCAGAGAGTGACTGTTCTGGATGGGCTGAACACAGAGGGGAAGGTGAGTGACGGTTCTGGATGGGCTGAACACAGAGGGGAAGGTGAGTGACTGTTCTGGATGGGCTGAACACAGAGGGAAAGGTGAGTGACCGTTCTGGATGGGCTGAAAGCAGAGGGGAAGGTGAGTGACGGTTCTGGATGGGCTGAACGCAGAGGGCAAGGTGAGTGACTGTTCTGGAGGGGCTGTACGCAGAGGGGAAGGTGAGTCACGGTTCTGGATGGGCTGAACGCAGAGGGGAAGGTGAGTGACTTTTCTGGAGGGGATGAACACAGAGGGGTAGGTGAGTGACTGTTCTGGATGGGCTGAACACAGAGGGGAAGGTGAGTGACGGTTCTGGATGGGCTGAACACAGAGGGGAAGGTGAGTGACTGTTTTGGATGGGCTGAACACAGAGGGGAAGCAGAGAGTGACTGTTCTGGATGGGCTGAACACAGAGGGGAAGCAGAGAGTGACTGTTCTGGATGGGCTGAACACAGAGGGGAAGGTGAGTGACTGTTCTGGATGGGCTGAACACAGAGGGGAAGGTGAGTGACTGTTCTGGATGGGCTGAAAGAGGGGAAGGTGAGTGACGGTTCTGGATGGGCTGAACACAGGGGAAGGTGAGTGACTGTTCTGTATGGGCTGAACGCAGAGCGGAAGGTGAGTGACTGTTCTGGATGGGCTGAATGCAGAGGGGAAGGTGAGTGACTGTTCTGGAGGGCTGAACACAGAGGGGAAGCAGAGAGTGACTGTTCTGGATGGGCTGAACACAGGGGAAGGTGAGTGACTGTTCTGGATGGGCTGAACACAGAGGGAAAGGTGAGTGACCGTTCTGGATGGGCTGAAAGCAGAGGGGAAGGTGAGTGACGGTTCTGGATGGGCAGAACGCAGAGGGCAAGGTGAGTGACTGTTCTGGATGGGCTGAACACTGAGGGGAAGCAGAGAGTGACTGTTCTGGATGGGCTGAACACAGAGGGGAAGGTGAGTGACTGTTCTGGATGGGCTGAACACAGATGGGAAGCAGAGAGTCACTGTTCTGGATGGGCTGAACACAGAGGGGAAGCAGAGAGTGACTGTTCTGGATGGGCTGAATGCAGAGGGGAAGGTGAGTGACTGTTCTGGAGGGGTTGAACACAGAGGGGAAGCAGAGAGTGACTGTTCTGGATGGGCTGCACACAGGGGAATGTGAGTGACTGTTCTGGATGGGCTGAACACAGAGGGGAAGGTGAGTGACTGTTCTGGATGGGCTGAACGCAGAGGGGAAGGTGAGTGACGGTTCTGGATGGGCTGAACGCAGAGGGGAAGGTGAGTGACGGTTCTGGATGGGCTGAACGCAGAGAGAAGGCGATTGACTGTTCTGGAGGGGATGAACACAGAGGGGAAGGTGAGTGACTGTTCTGCATGGGATGAACGCAGAGGGGAAGGTGGGTGACTGTTCTGTATGGGCTGAACGCAGAGCGGAAGGTGAGTGACTGTTCTGGATGGGCTGAATGCAGAGGGGAAGGTGAGTGACTGTTCTGGAGGGGCTTAATGCAGAGGGGAAGGTGAGTGACGGTTCTGGATGGGCTGAATACAGAGGGGAAGGTGAGTGACTGTTCTGGATGGGCTGAACACAAAGGGGAATGTGAGTGACTGTTCTGGATGGGCTGAACACAGAGGGAAAGGTGAGTGACTGTTCTGGATGGGCTGAACGCAGAGGGGAAGCAGAGATTGACTGTTCTGGATGGGCTGAACACAGAGAGGAAGGTGAGTGACGGTTCTGGATGGGCTGAACACAGGGGAAGGTGAGTGACTGTTCTGCATGGGCTGAACGCAGAGGGGAAGGTGAGTGACTGTTCTGTATGGGCTGAACGCAGAGCGGAAGGTGAGTGACTGTTCTGGATGGGCTGAATGCAGAGGGGAAGGTGAGTGACTGTTCTCGAGGGCTGAACACAGAGGGGAAGCAGAGAGTGACTGTTCTGGATGGGCTGAACACAGAGGGGAAGGTGAGTGACGGTTCTGGATGGGCTGAACACAGAGGGGAAGGTGAGTGACTGTTCTGGATGGGCTGAACCCAGAGGGAAAGGTGAGTGACCGTTCTGGATGGGCTGAAAGCAGAGGGGAAGGTGAGTGACGGTTCTGGATGGGCTGAACGCAGAGGGCAAGGTGAGTGACTGTTCTGGAGGGGCTGTACGCAGAGGGGAAGGTGAGTCACGGTTCTGGATGGGCTGAACGCAGAGGGGAAGGTGAGTGACTTTTCTGGAGGGGATGAACACAGAGGGGTAGGTGAGTGACTGTTCTGGATGGGCTGAACACAGAGGGGAAGGTGAGTGACGGTTCTGGATGGGCTGAACACAGAGGGGAAGGTGAGTGACTGTTTTGGATGGGCTGAACACAGAGGGGAAGCAGAGAGTGACTGTTCTGGATGGGCTGAACACAGAGGGGAAGCAGAGAGTGACTGTTCTGGATGGGCTGAACACAGAGGGGAAGGTGAGTGACTGTTCTGGATGGGCTGAACACAGAGGGGAAGGTGAGTGACTGTTCTGGATGGGCTGAACACAGAGGAAGGTGAGTGACTGTTCTGGATGGGCTGAACACAGATGGGAAGCAGAGAGTCACTTCTGGATGGGCTGAACACAGAGGGGAAGCAGAGAGTGACTGTTCTGGATGGGCTGAATGCAGAGGGGAAGGTGAGTGACTGTTCTGGAGGGGTTGAACACAGAGGGGAAGCAGAGAGTGACTGTTCTGGATGGGCTGCACACAGGGGAATGTGAGTGACTGTTCTGGATGGGCTGAACACAGAGGGGAAGGTGAGTGACTGTTCTGGATGGGCTGAACGCAGAGGGGAAGGTGAGTGACGGTTCTGGATGGGCTGAACGCAGAGGGGAAGGTGAGTGACGGTTCTGGATGGGCTGAACGCAGAGGGGAAGGTGAGTGGCTGTACTGGATGGGCTGAACGCAGAGGGGAAGGCGAGTGACTGTTCTGGAGGGGCTTAATGCAGAGGGGAAGGTGAGTGACGGTTCTGGATGGGCTGAATACAGAGGGGAAGGTGAGTGACTGTTCTGGATGGGCTGAACACAAAGGGGAATGTGAGTGACCGTTCTGGATGGGCTGAACACAGGGGAAGGTGAGTGACTGTTCTGGATGGGCTGAACACAGAGGGGAAGGTGAGTGACTGTTCTGGATGGGCTGAACACAGAGGGGAAGGTGAGTGACAGTTCTGGATGGGCTGAACGCATAGGGGAAGCTGAGTGACTGTTCTGGATGGGCTGAACGCAGAGGGGAAGGTGAGTGACTGTTCTGGATGGGCTGAACGCAGAGGGGAAGGTGAGTGGCGGTTCTGGATAGGCTGAACACAGGAGGGAAGGTGAGTGACTGTTCTGGATGGGCTGAACGCAGAGAGAAGGCGATTGACTGTTCTGGAGGGGATGAACACAGAGGGGAAGGTGAGTGACTGTTCTGCATGGGATGAACGCAGAGGGGAAGGTGAGTGACTGTTCTGTATGGGCTGAACGCAGAGCGGAAGGTGAGTGACTGTTCTGGATGGGCTGAATACAGAGGGGAAGGTGAGTGACTGTTCTGGAGGGCTGAACACAGAGGGGAAGCAGAGAGTGACTGTTCTGGATGGGCTGAACACAGGGGAAGGTGAGTGACTGTTCTGGATGGGCTGAACACAGAGGGAAAGGTGAGTTACCGTTCTGGATGGGCTGAAAGCAGAGGGGAAGGTGAGTGACGGTTCTGGATGGGCTGAACGCAGAGGGGAAGGTGAGTGACTCTTCTGGAGGGGATGAACACAGAGGGGTAGGTGAGTGACTGTTCTGGATGGGCTGAACACAGAGGGGAAGGTGAGTGACGGTTCTGGATGGGCTGAACACAGAGTGGAAGGTGAGTGACTGTATTGGATGGGCTGAACACAGAGGGGAAGCAGAGAGTGACTGTTCTGGATGGGCTGAACACAGAGGGGAAGCAGAGAGTGACTGTTCTGGATGGGCTGAACACAGAGGGGAAGGTGAGTGACTGTTCTGGATAGGCTGAACACAGAGGGGAAGGTGAGTGACTGTCCTGGATGGGCTGAACACAGAGGAAGGTGAGTGACTGTTCTGGATGGGCTGAACACAGATGGGAAGCAGAGAGTCACTGTTCTGGATGGGCTGAACACAGAGGGGAAGCAGAGAGTGACTGTTCTGGATGGGCTGAATGCAGAGGGGAAGGTGAGTGACTGTTCTGGAGGGGTTGAACACAGAGGGGAAGCAGAGAGTGACTGTTCTGGATGGGCTGCACACAGGGGAATGTGAGTGACTGTTCTGGATGGGCTGAACACAGAGGGGAAGGTGAGTGACTGTTCTGGATGGGCTGAACGCAGAGGGGAAGGTGAGTGACGTTTCTGGATGGGCTGAACGCAGAGGGGAAGGTGAGTGACGGTTCTGGAGGGGCTGAACACAGTGGGGAAGATGAGTGACTGTTCTGGATGTGCTGAACACAGAGGGGACGGTGAGTGGCTGTACTGGATGGGTGAACGCAGAGGGGAAGGCGAGTGACTGTTCTGGAGGGGCTTAATGCAGAGGGGAAGGTGAGTGACGGTTCTGGATGGGCTGAACACAAAGGGGAATGTGAGTGACTGTTCTGGATGGGCTGAACACAGAGGGAAAGGTGAGTGACTGTTCTGGATGGGCTGAACGCAGAGGGGAAGCAGAGATTGACTGTTCTGGATCGGCTGAACACAGAGAGGAAGGTGAGTGACTGTTCTGGATGGGCTGAACACAGAGGGGAAGGTGAGTGACGGTTCTGGATGGGCTGAACACAGGGGAAGGTGAGTGACTGTTCTGTATGGGCTGAACGCAGAGCGGAAGGTGAGTGACTGTTCTGGATGGGCTGAATGCAGAGGGGAAGGTGAGTGACTGTTCTGGAGGGCTGAACACAGAAGGGAAGCAGAGAGTGACTGTTCTGGATGGGCTGAACACAGGGGAAGGTGAGTGACTGTTCTGGATGGGCTGAACACAGAGGGAAAGGTGAGTGACCGTTCTGGATGGGCTGAAAGCAGAGGGGAAGGTGAGTGACGGTTCTGGATGGGCAGAACGCAGAGGGCAAGGTGAGTGACTGTTCTGGATGGGCTGAACACAGAGGGGAAGCAGAGAGTGACTGTTCTGGATGGGCTGAACACAGAGGGGAAGGTGAGTGACTGTTCTGGATGGGCTGAACACAGATGGGAAGCAGAGAGTCACTGTTCTGGATGGGCTGAACACAGAGGGGAAGCAGAGAGTGACTGTTCTGGATGGGCTGAATGCAGAGGGGAAGGTGAGTGACTGTTCTGGAGGGGTTGAACACAGAGGGGAAGCAGAGAGTGACTGTTCTGGATGGGCTGCACACAGGGGAATGTGAGTGACTGTTCTGGATGGGCTGAACACAGAGGGGAAGGTGAGTGACTGTTCTGGATGGGCTGAACGCAGAGGGGAAGGTGAGTGACGGTTCTGGATGGGCTGAATGCAGAGGGGAAGGTGAGTGACGGTTCTGGATGGGCTGAACGCAGAGGGGAAGCAGAGAGTGACTGTTCTGGATGGGCTGAATGCAGAGGGGAAGGTGAGTGACTGTTCTGGAGGGGTTGAACACAGAGGGGAAGCAGAGAGTGACTGTTCTGGATGGGCTGCACACAGGGGAATGTGAGTGACTGTTCTGGATGGGCTGAACACAGAGGGGAAGGTGAGTGACTGTTCTGGATGGGCTGAACGCAGAGGGGAAGGTGAGTGACGGTTCTGGATGGGCTGAACGCAGAGGGGAAGGTGAGTGACGGTTCTGGATGGGCTGAACGCAGAGAGAAGGCGATTGACTGTTCTGGAGGGGATGAACACAGAGGGGAAGGTGAGTGACTGTTCTGCATGGGATGAACGCAGAGGGGAAGGTGGGTGACTGTTCTGTATGGGCTGAACGCAGAGCGGAAGGTGAGTGACTGTTCTGGATGGGCTGAATGCAGAGGGGAAGGTGAGTGACTGTTCTGGAGGGGCTTAATGCAGAGGGGAAGGTGAGTGACGGTTCTGGATGGGCTGAATACAGAGGGGAAGGTGAGTGACTGTTCTGGATGGGCTGAACACAAAGGGGAATGTGAGTGACTGTTCTGGATGGGCTGAACACAGAGGGGAAGCAGAGATTGACTGTTCTGGATGGGCTGAACACAGAGAGGAAGGTGAGTGACGGTTCTGGATGGGCTGAACACAGGGGAAGGTGAGTGACTGTTCTGCATGGGCTGAACGCAGAGGGGAAGGTGAGTGACTGTTCTGTATGGGCTGAACGCAGAGCGGAAGGTGAGTGACTGTTCTGGATGGGCTGAATGCAGAGGGGAAGGTGAGTGACTGTTCTCGAGGGCTGAACACAGAGGGGAAGCAGAGAGTGACTGTTCTGGATGGACTGAACACAGAGGGGAAGGTGAGTGACGGTTCTGGATGGGCTGAACACAGAGGGGAAGGTGAGTGACTGTTCTGGATGGGCTGAACACAGAGGGAAAGGTGAGTGACCGTTCTGGATGGGCTGAAAGCAGAGGGGAAGGTGAGTGACGGTTCTGGATGGGCTGAACGCAGAGGGCAAGGTGAGTGACTGTTCTGGAGGGGCTGTACGCAGAGGGGAAGGTGAGTCACGGTTCTGGATGGGCTGAACGCAGAGGGGAAGGTGAGTGACTCTTCTGGAGGGGATGAACACAGAGGGGTAGGTGAGTGACTGTTCTGGATGGGCTGAACACAGAGGGGAAGGTGAGTGACGGTTCTGGATGGGCTGAACACAGAGGGGAAGGTGAGTGACTGTTTTTGGATGGGCTGAACACAGAGGGGAAGCAGAGAGTGACTGTTCTGGATGGGCTGAACACAGAGGGGAAGCAGAGAGTGACTGTTCTGGATGGGCTGAACACAGAGGGGAAGGTGAGTGACTGTTCTGGATGGGCTGAACACAGAGGGGAAGGTGAGTGACTGTTCTGGATGGGCTGAACACAGAGGAAGGTGAGTGACTGTTCTGGATGGGCTGAACACAGATGGGAAGCAGAGAGTCACTTCTGGATGGGCTGAACACAGAGGGGAAGCAGAGAGTGACTGTTCTGGATGGGCTGAATGCAGAGGGGAAGGTGAGTGACTGTTCTGGAGGGGTTGAACACAGAGGGGAAGCAGAGAGTGACTGTTCTGGATGGGCTGCACACAGGGGAATGTGAGTGACTGTTCTGGATGGGCTGAACACAGAGGGGAAGGTGAGTGACTGTTCTGGATGGGCTGAACGCAGAGGGGAAGGTGAGTGACGGTTCTGGATGGGCTGAACGCAGAGGGGAAGGTGAGTGACGGTTCTGGATGGGCTGAACGCAGAGGGGAAGGTGAGTGGCTGTACTGGATGGGCTGAACGCAGAGGGGAAGGCGAGTGACTGTTCTGGAGGGGCTTAATGCAGAGGGGAAGGTGAGTGACGGTTCTGGATGGGCTGAATACAGAGGGGAAGGTGAGTGACTGTTCTGGATGGGCTGAACACAAAGGGGAATGTGAGTGACCGTTCTGGATGGGCTGAACACAGGGGAAGGTGAGTGACTGTTCTGGATGGGCTGAACACAGAGGGGAAGGTGAGTGACTGTTCTGGATGGGCTGAACACAGAGGGGAAGGTGAGTGACAGTTCTGGATGGGCTGAACGCATAGGGGAAGCTGAGTGACTGTTCTGGATGGGCTGAACGCAGAGGGGAAGGTGAGTGACTGTTCTGGATGGGCTGAACGCAGAGGGGAAGGTGAGTGGCGGTTCTGGATAGGCTGAACACAGGAGGGAAGGTGAGTGACTGTTCTGGATGGGCTGAACGCAGAGAGAAGGCGATTGACTGTTCTGGAGGGGATGAACACAGAGGGGAAGGTGAGTGACTGTTCTGCATGGGATGAACGCAGAGGGGAAGGTGAGTGACTGTTCTGTATGGGCTGAACGCAGAGCGGAAGGTGAGTGACTGTTCTGGATGGGCTGAATACAGAGGGGAAGGTGAGTGACTGTTCTGGAGGGCTGAACACAGAGGGGAAGCACAGAGTGACTGTTCTGGATGGGCTGAACACAGGGGAAGGTGAGTGACTGTTCTGGATGGGCTGAACACAGAGGGAAAGGTGAGTGACCGTTCTGGATGGGCTGAAAGCAGAGGGGAAGGTGAGTGACGGTTCTGGATGGGCTGAACGCAGAGGGGAAGGTGAGTGACTCTTCTGGAGGGGATGAACACAGAGGGGTAGGTGAGTGACTGTTCTGGATGGGCTGAACACAGAGGGGAAGGTGAGTGACGGTTCTGGATGGGCTGAACACAGAGTGGAAGGTGAGTGACTGTATTGGATGGGCTGAACACAGAGGGGAAGCAGAGAGTGACTGTTCTGGATGGGTTGAACACAGAGGGGAAGCAGAGAGTGACTGTTCTGGATGGGCTGAACACAGAGGGGAAGGTGAGTGACTGTTCTGGATAGGCTGAACACAGAGGGGAAGGTGAGTGACTGTTCTGATGGGCTGAACACAGAGGAAGGTGAGTGACTGTTCTGGATGGGCTGAACACAGATGGGAAGCAGAGAGTCACTGTTCTGGATGGGCTGAACACAGAGGGGAAGCAGAGAGTGACTGTTCTGGATGGGCTGAATGCAGAGGGGAAGGTGAGTGACTGTTCTGGAGGGGTTGAACACAGAGGGGAAGCAGAGAGTGACTGTTCTGGATGGGCTGCACACAGGGGAATGTGAGTGACTGTTCTGGATGGGCTGAACACAGAGGGGAAGGTGAGTGACTGTTCTGGATGGGCTGAACGCAGAGGGGAAGGTGAGTGACGTTTCTGGATGGGCTGAACGCAGAGGGGAAGGTGAGTGACGGTTCTGGATGGGCTGAACGCAGAGGGGAAGGTGAGTGACTGTTCTGGAGGGGCTGAACACAGTGGGGAAGATGAGTGACTGTTCTGGATGTGCTGAACACAGAGGGGAAGGTGAGTGGCTGTACTGGATGGGTGAACGCAGAGGGGAAGGCGAGTGACTGTTCTGGAGGGGCTTAATGCAGAGGGGAAGGTGAGTGACGGTTCTGGATGGGCTGAACACAAAGGGGAATGTGAGTGACTGTTCTGGATGGGCTGAACACAGAGGGAAAGGTGAGTGACTGTTCTGGATGGGCTGAACGCAGAGGGGAAGCAGAGATTGACTTTTCTGGATCGGCTGAACACAGAGAGGAAGGTGAGTGACTGTTCTGGATGGGCTGAACACAGAGGGGAAGGTGAGTGACGGTTCTGGATGGGCTGAACACAGGGGAAGGTGAGTGACTGTTCTGTATGGGCTGAACGCAGAGCGGAAGGTGAGTGACTGTTCTGGATGGGCTGAATGCAGAGGGGAAGGTGAGTGACTGTTCTGGAGGGCTGAACACAGAAGGGAAGCAGAGAGTGACTGTTCTGGATGGGCTGAACACAGGGGAAGGTGAGTGACTGTTCTGGATGGGCTGAACACAGAGGGAAAGGTGAGTGACCGTTCTGGATGGGCTGAAAGCAGAGGGGAAGGTGAGTGACGGTTCTGGATGGGCAGAACGCAGAGGGCAAGGTGAGTGACTGTTCTGGATGGGCTGAACACAGAGGGGAAGCAGAGAGTGACTGTTCTGGATGGGCTGAACACAGAGGGGAAGGTGAGTGACTGTTCTGGATGGGCTGAACACAGATGGGAAGCAGAGAGTCACTGTTCTGGATGGGCTGAACACAGAGGGGAAGCAGAGAGTGACTGTTCTGGATGGGCTGAATACAGAGGGGAAGGTGAGTGACTGTTCTGGAGGGGTTGAACACAGAGGGGAAGCAGAGAGTGACTGTTCTGGATGGGCTGCACACAGGGGAATGTGAGTGACTGTTCTGGATGGGCTGAACACAGAGGGGAAGGTGAGTGACTGTTCTGGATGGGCTGAACGCAGAGGGGAAGGTGAGTGACGGTTCTGGATGGGCTGAACGCAGAGGGGAAGGTGAGTGACGGTTCTGGATGGGCTGAACGCAGAGGGGAAGGTGAGTGACTGTTCTGGAGGGGCTGAACACAGAGGGGAAGGCGAGTGACTGTTCTGGAGGGGCTTAATGCAGAGGGGAAGGTGAGTGACGGTTCTGGATGGGCTGAATACAGAGGGGAAGGTGAGTGACTGTTCTGGATGGGCTGAACACAAAGGGGAATCTGAGTGACTGTTCTGAATGGGCTGAACACAGAGGGAAAGGTGAGTGACTGTTCTGGATGGGCTGAACGCAGAGGAGAAGCAGAGATTGACTGTTCTGGATGGGCTGAACACAGAGAGGAAGGTGAGTGACTGTTCTGGATGGGCTGAACACAGAGGGGAAGGTGAGTGACGGTTCTGGATGGGCTGAACACAGGGGAAGGTGAGTGACTGTTCTGGAGGGGCTTAATGCAGAGGGGAAGGTGAGTGACGGTTCTGGATGGGCTGAATACAGAGGGGAAGGTGAGTGACTGTTCTGGATGGGCTGAACACAAAGGGGAATGTGAGTGACTGTTCTGAATGGGCTGAACACAGATGGGAAGCAGAGAGTCACTGTTCTGGATGGGCTGAACACAGAGGGGAAGCAGAGAGTGACTGTTCTGGATGGGCTGAATGCAGAGGGGAAGGTGAGTGACTGTTCTGGAGGGGTTGAACACAGAGGGGAAGCAGAGAGTGACTGTTCTGGATGGGCTGCACACAGGGGAATGTGAGTGACTGTTCTGGATGGGCTGAACACAGAGGGGAAGGTGAGTGACTGTTCTGGATGGGCTGAACGCAGAGGGGAAGGTGAGTGACGTTTCTGGATGGGCTGAACGCAGAGGGGAAGGTGAGTGACGGTTCTGGATGGGCTGAACGCAGAGGGGAAGGTGAGTGACTGTTCTGGAGGGGCTGAACACAGTGGGGAAGATGAGTGACTGTTCTGGATGTGCTGAACACAGAGGGGAAGGTGAGTGGCTGTACTGGATGGGTGAACGCAGAGGGGAAGGCGAGTGACTGTTCTGGAGGGGCTTAATGCAGAGGGGAAGGTGAGTGACGGTTCTGGATGGGCTGAACACAAAGGGGAATGTGAGTGACTGTTCTGGATGGGCTGAACACAGAGGGAAAGGTGAGTGACTGTTCTGGATGGGCTGAACGCAGAGCGGAAGCAGAGATTGACTGTTCTGGATCGGCTGAACACAGAGAGGAAGGTGAGTGACTGTTCTGGATGGGCTGAACACAGAGGGGAAGGTGAGTGACGGTTCTGGATGGGCTGAACACAGGGGAAGGTGAGTGACTGTTCTGTATGGGCTGAACGCAGAGCGGAAGGTGAGTGACTGTTCTGGATGGGCTGAATGCAGAGGGGAAGGTGAGTGACTGTTCTGGAGGGCTGAACACAGAAGGGAAGCAGAGAGTGACTGTTCTGGATGGGCTGAACACAGGGGAAGGTGAGTGACTGTTCTGGATGGGCTGAACACAGAGGGAAAGGTGAGTGACCGTTCTGGATGGGCTGAAAGCAGAGGGGAAGGTGAGTGACGGTTCTGGATGGGCAGAACGCAGAGCGCAAGGTGAGTGACTGTTCTGGATGGGCTGAACACAGAGGGGAAGCAGAGAGTGACTGTTCTGGATGGGCTGAACACAGAGGGGAAGGTGAGTGACTGTTCTGGATGGGCTGAACACAGATGGGAAGCAGAGAGTCACTGTTCTGGATGGGCTGAACACAGAGGGGAAGCAGAGAGTGACTGTTCTGGATGGGCTGAATACAGAGGGGAAGGTGAGTGACTGTTCTGGAGGGGTTGAACACAGAGGGGAAGCAGAGAGTGACTGTTCTGGATGGGCTGCACACAGGGGAATGTGAGTGACTGTTCTGGATGGGCTGAACACAGAGGGGAAGGTGAGTGACTGTTCTGGATGGGCTGAACGCAGAGGGGAAGGTGAGTGACGGTTCTGGATGGGCTGAACGCAGAGGGGAAGGTGAGTGACGGTTCTGGATGGGCTGAACGCAGAGGGGAAGGTGAGTGACTGTTCTGGAGGGGCTGAACACAGAGGGGAAGGCGAGTGACTGTTCTGGAGGGGCTTAATGCAGAGGGGAAGGTGAGTGACGGTTCTGGATGGGCTGAATACAGAGGGGAAGGTGAGTGACTGTTCTGGATGGGCTGAACACAAAGGGGAATGTGAGTGACTGTTCTGAATGGGCTGAACACAGAGGGAAAGGTGAGTGACTGTTCTGGATGGGCTGAACGCAGAGGAGAAGCAGAGATTGACTGTTCTGGATGGGCTGAACACAGAGAGGAAGGTGAGTGACTGTTCTGGATGGGCTGAACACAGAGGGGAAGGTGAGTGACGGTTCTGGATGGGCTGAACACAGGGGAAGGTGAGTGACTGTTCTGGAGGGGCTTAATGCAGAGGGGAAGGTGAGTGACGGTTCTGGATGGGCTGAATACAGAGGGGAAGGTGAGTGACTGTTCTGGATGGGCTGAACACAAAGGGGAATGTGAGTGACTGTTCTGAATGGGCTGAACACAGAGGGAAAGGTGAGTGACTGTTCTGGATGGGCTGAACGCAGAGGGGAAGCAGAGATTGACTGTTCTGGATGGGCTGAACACAGAGAGGAAGGGGAGTGACTGTTCTGGATGGGCTGAACACAGAGGGGAAGGTGAGTGACGGTTCTGGATGGGCTGAACACAGAGGGGAAGGTGAGTGGCTGTTCTGGATGGGCTGAACGCAGAGGGGAAGGCGAGTGACTGTTCTGGAGGGGCTTAATGCAGAGGGGAAGGCAAGTGACTGTTCTGGAGGGGCTGAACGCAGAGGGGAAGGGGAGTGACTGTTCTGGATGGGCTGAACACAGAGGGGAAGGTGAGTGACCGTTCTGGATGGGCTGAACACAGGGGAAGGTGAGTGACTGTTCTGGATGGGCTGAACACAGAGGGGAAGGTGAGTGACTGTTCTGGATGGGCTGAACACAGAGGGGAAGGTGAGTGACAGTTCTGGATGGGCTGAACGCATAGGGGAAGCTGAGTGACTGTTCTGGATGGGCTGAACGCAGAGGGGAAGGTGAGTGACTGTTCTGGATGGGCTGAACGCAGAGGGGAAGGTGAGTGGCGGTTCTGGATAGGCTGAACACAGGAGGGAAGGTGAGTGACTGTTCTGGATGGGCTGAACGCAGAGAGAAGGCGATTGACTGTTCTGGAGGGGATGAACACAGAGGGGAAGGTGAGTGACTGTTCTGCATGGGATGAACGCAGAGGGGAAGGTGAGTGACTGTTCTGTATGGGCTGAACGCAGAGCGGAAGGTGAGTGACTGTTCTGGATGGGCTGAATACAGAGGGGAAGGTGAGTGACTGTTCTGGAGGGCTGAACACAGAGGGGAAGCAGAGAGTGACTGTTCTGGATGGGCTGAACACAGGGGAAGGTGAGTGACTGTTCTGGATGGGCTGAACACAGAGGGAAAGGTGAGTGACCGTTCTGGATGGGCTGAAAGCAGAGGGGAAGGTGAGTGACGGTTCTGGATGGGCTGAACGCAGAGGGGAAGGTGAGTGACTCTTCTGGAGGGGATGAACACAGAGGGGTAGGTGAGTGACTGTTCTGGATGGGCTGAACACAGAGGGGAAGGTGAGTGACGGTTCTGGATGGGCTGAACACAGAGTGGAAGGTGAGTGACTGTATTGGATGGGCTGAACACAGAGGGGAAGCAGAGAGTGACTGTTCTGGATGGGCTGAACACAGAGGGGAAGCAGAGAGTGACTGTTCTGGATGGGCTGAACACAGAGGGGAAGGTGAGTGACTGTTCTGGATAGGCTGAACACAGAGGGGAAGGTGAGTGACTGTCCTGGATGGGCTGAACACAGAGGAAGGTGAGTGACTGTTCTGGATGGGCTGAACACAGATGGGAAGCAGAGAGTCACTGTTCTGGATGGGCTGAACACAGAGGGGAAGCAGAGAGTGACTGTTCTGGATGGGCTGAATGCAGAGGGGAAGGTGAGTGACTGTTCTGGAGGGGTTGAACACAGAGGGGAAGCAGAGAGTGACTGTTCTGGATGGGCTGCACACAGGGGAATGTGAGTGACTGTTCTGGATGGGCTGAACACAGAGGGGAAGGTGAGTGACTGTTCTGGATGGGCTGAACGCAGAGGGGAAGGTGAGTGACGTTTCTGGATGGGCTGAACGCAGAGGGGAAGGTGAGTGACTGTTCTGGAGGGGCTGAACACA
This sequence comes from Mobula birostris, assembly GCF_030028105.1. NCBI lineage: Eukaryota > Metazoa > Chordata > Chondrichthyes > Myliobatiformes > Myliobatidae > Mobula > Mobula birostris. The sequence goes on along the minus strand of NW_027278535.1, from coordinate 6,192 downwards.
GTGGGGAAGATGAGTGACTGTTCTGGATGTGCTGAACACAGAGGGGACGGTGAGTGGCTGTACTGGATGGGTGAACGCAGAGGGGAAGGCGAGTGACTGTTCTGGAGGGGCTTAATGCAGAGGGGAAGGTGAGTGACGGTTCTGGATGGGCTGAACACAAAGGGGAATGTGAGTGACTGTTCTGGATGGGCTGAACACAGAGGGAAAGGTGAGTGACTGTTCTGGATGGGCTGAACGCAGAGGGGAAGCAGAGATTGACTGTTCTGGATCGGCTGAACACAGAGAGGAAGGTGAGTGACTGTTCTGGATGGGCTGAACACAGAGGGGAAGGTGAGTGACGGTTCTGGATGGGCTGAACACAGGGGAAGGTGAGTGACTGTTCTGTATGGGCTGAACGCAGAGCGGAAGGTGAGTGACTGTTCTGGATGGGCTGAATGCAGAGGGGAAGGTGAGTGACTGTTCTGGAGGGCTGAACACAGAAGGGAAGCAGAGAGTGACTGTTCTGGATGGGCTGAACACAGGGGAAGGTGAGTGACTGTTCTGGATGGGCTGAACACAGAGGGAAAGGTGAGTGACCGTTCTGGATGGGCTGAAAGCAGAGGGGAAGGTGAGTGACGGTTCTGGATGGGCAGAACGCAGAGGGCAAGGTGAGTGACTGTTCTGGATGGGCTGAACACAGAGGGGAAGCAGAGAGTGACTGTTCTGGATGGGCTGAACACAGAGGGGAAGGTGAGTGACTGTTCTGGATGGGCTGAACACAGATGGGAAGCAGAGAGTCACTGTTCTGGATGGGCTGAACACAGAGGGGAAGCAGAGAGTGACTGTTCTGGATGGGCTGAATGCAGAGGGGAAGGTGAGTGACTGTTCTGGAGGGGTTGAACACGGAGGGGAAGCAGAGAGTGACTGTTCTGGATGGGCTGCACACAGGGGAATGTGAGTGACTGTTCTGGATGGGCTGAACACAGAGGGGAAGGTGAGTGACTGTTCTGGATGGGCTGAACGCAGAGGGGAAGGTGAGTGACGGTTCTGGATGGGCTGAATGCAGAGGGGAAGGTGAGTGACGGTTCTGGATGGGCTGAACGCAGAGGGGAAGCAGAGAGTGACTGTTCTGGATGGGCTGAATGCAGAGGGGAAGGTGAGTGACTGTTCTGGAGGGGTTGAACACAGAGGGGAAGCAGAGAGTGACTGTTCTGGATGGGCTGCACACAGGGGAATGTGAGTGACTGTTCTGGATGGGCTGAACACAGAGGGGAAGGTGAGTGACTGTTCTGGATGGGCTGAACGCAGAGGGGAAGGTGAGTGACGGTTCTGGATGGGCTGAACGCAGAGGGGAAGGTGAGTGACGGTTCTGGATGGGCTGAACGCAGAGAGAAGGCGATTGACTGTTCTGGAGGGGATGAACACAGAGGGGAAGGTGAGTGACTGTTCTGCATGGGATGAACGCAGAGGGGAAGGTGGGTGACTGTTCTGTATGGGCTGAACGCAGAGCGGAAGGTGAGTGACTGTTCTGGATGGGCTGAATGCAGAGGGGAAGGTGAGTGACTGTTCTGGAGGGGCTTAATGCAGAGGGGAAGGTGAGTGACGGTTCTGGATGGGCTGAATACAGAGGGGAAGGTGAGTGACTGTTCTGGATGGGCTGAACACAAAGGGGAATGTGAGTGACTGTTCTGGATGGGCTGAACACAGAGGGGAAGCAGAGATTGACTGTTCTGGATGGGCTGAACACAGAGAGGAAGGTGAGTGACGGTTCTGGATGGGCTGAACACAGGGGAAGGTGAGTGACTGTTCTGCATGGGCTGAACGCAGAGGGGAAGGTGAGTGACTGTTCTGTATGGGCTGAACGCAGAGCGGAAGGTGAGTGACTGTTCTGGATGGGCTGAATGCAGAGGGGAAGGTGAGTGACTGTTCTCGAGGGCTGAACACAGAGGGGAAGCAGAGAGTGACTGTTCTGGATGGACTGAACACAGAGGGGAAGGTGAGTGACGGTTCTGGATGGGCTGAACACAGAGGGGAAGGTGAGTGACTGTTCTGGATGGGCTGAACACAGAGGGAAAGGTGAGTGACCGTTCTGGATGGGCTGAAAGCAGAGGGGAAGGTGAGTGACGGTTCTGGATGGGCTGAACGCAGAGGGCAAGGTGAGTGACTGTTCTGGAGGGGCTGTACGCAGAGGGGAAGGTGAGTCACGGTTCTGGATGGGCTGAACGCAGAGGGGAAGGTGAGTGACTCTTCTGGAGGGGATGAACACAGAGGGGTAGGTGAGTGACTGTTCTGGATGGGCTGAACACAGAGGGGAAGGTGAGTGACGGTTCTGGATGGGCTGAACACAGAGGGGAAGGTGAGTGACTGTTTTTGGATGGGCTGAACACAGAGGGGAAGCAGAGAGTGACTGTTCTGGATGGGCTGAACACAGAGGGGAAGCAGAGAGTGACTGTTCTGGATGGGCTGAACACAGAGGGGAAGGTGAGTGACTGTTCTGGATGGGCTGAACACAGAGGGGAAGGTGAGTGACTGTTCTGGATGGGCTGAACACAGAGGAAGGTGAGTGACTGTTCTGGATGGGCTGAACACAGATGGGAAGCAGAGAGTCACTTCTGGATGGGCTGAACACAGAGGGGAAGCAGAGAGTGACTGTTCTGGATGGGCTGAATGCAGAGGGGAAGGTGAGTGACTGTTCTGGAGGGGTTGAACACAGAGGGGAAGCAGAGAGTGACTGTTCTGGATGGGCTGCACACAGGGGAATGTGAGTGACTGTTCTGGATGGGCTGAACACAGAGGGGAAGGTGAGTGACTGTTCTGGATGGGCTGAACGCAGAGGGGAAGGTGAGTGACGGTTCTGGATGGGCTGAACGCAGAGGGGAAGGTGAGTGACGGTTCTGGATGGGCTGAACGCAGAGGGGAAGGTGAGTGGCTGTACTGGATGGGCTGAACGCAGAGGGGAAGGCGAGTGACTGTTCTGGAGGGGCTTAATGCAGAGGGGAAGGTGAGTGACGGTTCTGGATGGGCTGAATACAGAGGGGAAGGTGAGTGACTGTTCTGGATGGGCTGAACACAAAGGGGAATGTGAGTGACCGTTCTGGATGGGCTGAACACAGGGGAAGGTGAGTGACTGTTCTGGATGGGCTGAACACAGAGGGGAAGGTGAGTGACTGTTCTGGATGGGCTGAACACAGAGGGGAAGGTGAGTGACAGTTCTGGATGGGCTGAACGCATAGGGGAAGCTGAGTGACTGTTCTGGATGGGCTGAACGCAGAGGGGAAGGTGAGTGACTGTTCTGGATGGGCTGAACGCAGAGGGGAAGGTGAGTGGCGGTTCTGGATAGGCTGAACACAGGAGGGAAGGTGAGTGACTGTTCTGGATGGGCTGAACGCAGAGAGAAGGCGATTGACTGTTCTGGAGGGGATGAACACAGAGGGGAAGGTGAGTGACTGTTCTGCATGGGATGAACGCAGAGGGGAAGGTGAGTGACTGTTCTGTATGGGCTGAACGCAGAGCGGAAGGTGAGTGACTGTTCTGGATGGGCTGAATACAGAGGGGAAGGTGAGTGACTGTTCTGGAGGGCTGAACACAGAGGGGAAGCAGAGAGTGACTGTTCTGGATGGGCTGAACACAGGGGAAGGTGAGTGACTGTTCTGGATGGGCTGAACACAGAGGGAAAGGTGAGTGACCGTTCTGGATGGGCTGAAAGCAGAGGGGAAGGTGAGTGACGGTTCTGGATGGGCTGAACGCAGAGGGGAAGGTGAGTGACTCTTCTGGAGGGGATGAACACAGAGGGGTAGGTGAGTGACTGTTCTGGATGGGCTGAACACAGAGGGGAAGGTGAGTGACGGTTCTGGATGGGCTGAACACAGAGTGGAAGGTGAGTGACTGTATTGGATGGGCTGAACACAGAGGGGAAGCAGAGAGTGACTGTTCTGGATGGGTTGAACACAGAGGGGAAGCAGAGAGTGACTGTTCTGGATGGGCTGAACACAGAGGGGAAGGTGAGTGACTGTTCTGGATAGGCTGAACACAGAGGGGAAGGTGAGTGACTGTTCTGATGGGCTGAACACAGAGGAAGGTGAGTGACTGTTCTGGATGGGCTGAACACAGATGGGAAGCAGAGAGTCACTGTTCTGGATGGGCTGAACACAGAGGGGAAGCAGAGAGTGACTGTTCTGGATGGGCTGAATGCAGAGGGGAAGGTGAGTGACTGTTCTGGAGGGGTTGAACACAGAGGGGAAGCAGAGAGTGACTGTTCTGGATGGGCTGCACACAGGGGAATGTGAGTGACTGTTCTGGATGGGCTGAACACAGAGGGGAAGGTGAGTGACTGTTCTGGATGGGCTGAACGCAGAGGGGAAGGTGAGTGACGTTTCTGGATGGGCTGAACGCAGAGGGGAAGGTGAGTGACGGTTCTGGATGGGCTGAACGCAGAGGGGAAGGTGAGTGACTGTTCTGGAGGGGCTGAACACAGTGGGGAAGATGAGTGACTGTTCTGGATGTGCTGAACACAGAGGGGAAGGTGAGTGGCTGTACTGGATGGGTGAACGCAGAGGGGAAGGCGAGTGACTGTTCTGGAGGGGCTTAATGCAGAGGGGAAGGTGAGTGACGGTTCTGGATGGGCTGAACACAAAGGGGAATGTGAGTGACTGTTCTGGATGGGCTGAACACAGAGGGAAAGGTGAGTGACTGTTCTGGATGGGCTGAACGCAGAGGGGAAGCAGAGATTGACTGTTCTGGATCGGCTGAACACAGAGAGGAAGGTGAGTGACTGTTCTGGATGGGCTGAACACAGAGGGGAAGGTGAGTGACGGTTCTGGATGGGCTGAACACAGGGGAAGGTGAGTGACTGTTCTGTATGGGCTGAATGCAGAGCGGAAGGTGAGTGACTGTTCTGGATGGGCTGAATGCAGAGGGGAAGGTGAGTGACTGTTCTGGAGGGCTGAACACAGAAGGGAAGCAGAGAGTGACTGTTCTGGATGGGCTGAACACAGGGGAAGGTGAGTGACTGTTCTGGATGGGCTGAACACAGAGGAAAGGTGAGTGACCGTTCTGGATGGGCTGAAAGCAGAGGGGAAGGTGAGTGACGGTTCTGGATGGGCAGAACGCAGAGGGCAAGGTGAGTGACTGTTCTGGATGGGCTGAACACAGAGGGGAAGCAGAGAGTGACTGTTCTGGATGGGGTGAACACAGAGGGGAAGGTGAGTGACTGTTCTGGATGGGCTGAACACAGATGGGAAGCAGAGAGTCACTGTTCTGGATGGGCTGAACACAGAGGGGAAGCAGAGAGTGACTGTTCTGGATGGGCTGAATACAGAGGGGAAGGTGAGTGACTGTTCTGGAGGGGTTGAACACAGAGGGGAAGCAGAGAGTGACTGTTCTGGATGGGCTGCACACAGGGGAATGTGAGTGACTGTTCTGGATGGGCTGAACACAGAGGGGAAGGTGAGTGACTGTTCTGGATGGGCTGAACGCAGAGGGGAAGGTGAGTGACGGTTCTGGATGGGCTGAACGCAGAGGGGAAGGTGAGTGACGGTTCTGGATGGGCTGAACGCAGAGGGGAAGGTGAGTGACTGTTCTGGAGGGGCTGAACACAGAGGGGAAGGCGAGTGACTGTTCTGGAGGGGCTTAATGCAGAGGGGAAGGTGAGTGACGGTTCTGGATGGGCTGAATACAGAGGGGAAGGTGAGTGACTGTTCTGGATGGGCTGAACACAAAGGGGAATCTGAGTGACTGTTCTGAATGGGCTGAACACAGAGGGAAAGGTGAGTGACTGTTCTGGATGGGCTGAACGCAGAGGAGAAGCAGAGATTGACTGTTCTGGATGGGCTGAACACAGAGAGGAAGGTGAGTGACTGTTCTGGATGGGCTGAACACAGAGGGGAAGGTGAGTGACGGTTCTGGATGGGCTGAACACAGGGGAAGGTGAGTGACTGTTCTGGAGGGGCTTAATGCAGAGGGGAAGGTGAGTGACGGTTCTGGATGGGCTGAATACAGAGGGGAAGGTGAGTGACTGTTCTGGATGGGCTGAACACAAAGGGGAATGTGAGTGACTGTTCTGAATGGGCTGAACACAGATGGGAAGCAGAGAGTCACTGTTCTGGATGGGCTGAACACAGAGGGGAAGCAGAGAGTGACTGTTCTGGATGGGCTGAATGCAGAGGGGAAGGTGAGTGACTGTTCTGGAGGGGTTGAACACAGAGGGGAAGCAGA